>NC_140976.1:8129350-8189350 GCF_056783735.1 Eptatretus burgeri | reverse complement strand
TTTATAATTTTGATGTTGAAAGAATTTTATATCCAATATATATATATATATATATTGTTACGGCTGTGGAAATTCGCAAACCACCATTCAGGGCCCGTCGGTGAGATATCTTCATAGGTACATGTGTAGTTAGCCCCAAACCCGTTGTATAGAGGGAATTTATGTGATTCATTCGGGCTGTGACGCTTTGAGATAGCCGTTTTTCTCTTCTATCTTTATTTTGAACCAGCCACGTCTCAACCGCCATCACACAACAACCACCACGCCAGCCATCGTCACCAACTGCAACCACGCTCCAACCCTCAGACAACAACGCCAACAGCCACGACCTTTACCTTCACAACTCAATCTCACGTCATCGCATCACCGCCATTCCCAAACGGCACCATCACCATCAAACCACCACCGAAAACCCTCCACCACCTTCACCTCTCTCCTTCTACGGCCATTCCCGCACCACCTGTGAACACTGAGCGTCGAGCTGTCTTGGGCCCGTCAGCGATACGCACCGAGCCGCGAGCGCAAATAGCAGCCTTTCCGAGGAAAATTCAGATCAGGAACGCTACACGCCCACTTTTGCTCCGTCCAATTAGCAAGCGCGGAGCGGCTTGGCCCCGCATCCAGGCGCGTCTGTAGGAAATCGATATATGCAAATTCTAGGATCAGGGGAGGTTCACGCCCACTTTTCCTCCGTCCAATTGGCGAGCGTGGCTCTGCCCCCAAGGTCATCCTGATCCGGATATTTGCATATTGTTTTCTCCTGCCGGCCTATAAAACGGCAAGCGCAAGGCGAATCATGGCAGAGTGAGTGAGTTTTGGTTGGAGAGTGGAAGAGAGCGGGGGGGAGAGTCAGTCGAGTCGGGTGGCGAAGTGATCAGTGTGGCCGAAAGAGTGAGTCGAGTCATCGGTGTGGCAGAGAGTCGAGTGGGTGGCGAAGTCATCGGTGAGGCAGGAAGAGTTGGGTTCTGGAGTCGGCTTTGAAGAGTTGCGGGAAGAGGCAAAGGAGCGCGGGTCCGAGGCGAGAAGGACGGCGGTCGGCGACGAGGTCGCGGTGTGGGATCGCTCGTCGTGGGACCCAAACCAGCCAGCCATCTCGCTCTCCCAGGGCATCAACAATTCCCCTTTCCCCCACGCTGAGATAGTGCAAAAGGGGGCCCGTTCCCACGCCACTCCATACGTCGTGCCAACGAAACCCGCCAAGGAGCACGGAGTCGGGGCACAGCCACGCCGCCATATCTGTGGCTCGTCCGCCAACGCATCACGAGGACGCGGGAAGGACCCCCCGGTCTCGCGGGCCTGGCCGCTCCTTCAGGTCACGCGCACATATTGGCCTACAGGCCCGTCTGCCCCCTTTGTCTATGAGGGTGGCTTCTTTCCTTTTCTTTTGAGTAAATGTGTGTTGTTCGCTGTCTGTAAAGTAGAACTGTATAAGTGTTGCCGTGTGTGCGCGTAGTCGGTAGTGACTTTGCGTCGTCGTTGCTTTTGTTTTGATTGCTATATGTGCATTTTGACTGTTTGGCTGTATATGTGTGCTTTCCGTGTGTCGCGTAATAAATGTGCTTTGTGTGAACTGTTTTCCCGTTTCGCTTCGTCTTTTCTTTATTGACCCTCCATCCTGCTTCACGTAAAGGGTTCGTAGTGGGCTTAATACGCCTGGTAATTAATCGGAACCGTCAAGGCCGACGATAACACCGCTCGGTTATCACTGTAGCATGGAGCGGACCGCTTCAGCGGTTCGTGCCCGGAGTCGACCTGCGGCGAGGTACGATTGCCCGGTTTACCATCCGCGTGGGTACTTAGGTAGGTCGAGTTTGGCGAACAACCCTATCCTACGCGGGTGGCCGATTGGCACGATTGTGGTGAGGTCGAAAGACCCACCCGTGACTGGCTCCGGGTGATAGTTCCCAGAGGGTCACGACTGAATTGTCTGTCCGGTGGGCGACGCGGTCGCGATTCGAGTGATGCGGTCGTTCGCACGCCGGTGGGCGCGAATTCGCAACAATATATGTATGTATATATATATATATATATATATATATATATATATATATATATATATATATATATATATATATATACATACATATATATACTGATAATATAGATATATATTGTTACGGCTGTGGAAATTCGCATTACACCATGAAGGGCCCGTAGGTGAGATATCTCTAAGTACATGTGGAGTTAGCCCAAACCCGTTGCAGTGCTGGAATTTACGTGATTCATCCGGGCTGCGACGCTTTGAGATGGCCGTTTTTTTGTTCGATCTTTATTTTGAACCAACCACGTCACAACCGCCATCACACAACAACCAACACGCGAGCCATCGTCACCAACTACAACCATGCTCCAACCCTCAGACAACAACAACAACACCAACAGCCATGACCTTAACCTTCACAACTCGCTCCCGCAAACATCGCATCACCGTCATTCCCAAACAGCACCATAACCATCAAACCACCACCGAAAACCCTCCACCACCTTCACCTCTCTCCTTCTACGGCCATTCCCGCACCACCTGTGAACACTGAGCGTCGGGCTGTCTCGGGCCCGTTCGGCGATTGGTGCCGAACGCACCGAGCCGCGAGCGCAAATAGCGGCCTTTCCGAGGGAGAATTCGGATCAAGAACGCCACACGCCCACTTCCCCTCCGTCCAATTAGCAAGCGTGGAGCGGCTTGGCCCCGCCTCCAGGCGCATCTGTGTGAAATCGACATATGCAAATTCTCGGATCAGGGGAGATTCATGCCCCTTTTCCTCTGTCCAATTGGTGAGTGTGGCTCCGCCCCCGAGGTCAACCTGATTCGGATATTTGCATAGTTTTCTCCTGCCGGCCTATAAAACGGCGAGCTCAAGGCGAATCAGGGGAGAGTGAGTCGAGTCGGGTGGCGAAGTGATCGGTGTGGCAGGAACAGTCGAGTCGGGTGGAGAGTGAGTCGAGTCATCGGTGTGGCAGAGTCGAGTCGGGTGGAGAGTGATTCGAGTCGGGTGGCGAAGTCATCAGAGTGTCATTGAGTTGGGTTCTGGAATCGGCTGAGAAGAGTTGTGGGAAGAGGCCAAGGAGCTCGGGTCCGAGGCGAGAAGGACGGCGGTCGGCGACGAGGTCGCGGTGTGGGATCGCTCGTCGTGGGACCCAAGCCAGCCAGCCATTCTCCCTCCCCCAGGGCATCAACAATTCCCCCTTTCCCCCGCGCTGAGATAGTGCAACAAGGGGGCCCGTTCCCACCCCACTCCAAACGTCGTGCCAACGAAACCCGCCAAGGAGCACGGAGTCGGGGCACAGCTACGCGGCTATATCTGCGGCTCGTCCGCCAACGCGTCACAAGGACGCGGGTAGGACCCCCTCCCCCTGGTCTCGCGGGCCTGGCCGCTCCTTCAGGTCACGCGTGCATATTGGTCTACAGGCCCGTCTGCCACCTTGTCTTTGAGGGTGGCTTCTTTCCTTTGCTTTTGAGTAAATGTGTGTTGGCGCCGTTTGTAAACTAGAACTGTAAAAGTGTTGCCGTGTGTGCGCGTAGTTGGTAGTAACTCTGTGTCGTTGTTGCTTTTGTTTTTGTTGCTATATGTGCATTTTGACTGTTTGGCTGTATATGTGTGCTTTCCGTGTGCGTGCCGGGAAATAAATGTGCTTTGTGTGAACTGTTTTCCCGTTTCGCTTCGTCTTTTCTTTATTGACCCTCCATCCTGCTTCACCTCAAGGGTTCGTAGTGGGCTTAATACACCCGGTAATTAATCGGAACCGTCGAGGCCGACGATAACACTGCTCCGATTATCACTGCAGAACGGACCGCTTAAGCGGTTTGTCTCCGGAGTCGACCTGCGGCGAGGTACGATCGCCCGGTTTACCATCTGCGTGGGTACTTAGGTAGGTCGAGTTTGGCGAACAACCCTATCCTACACGGGTGGCCGATTGGCACGATTGTGGTGAGGTCGAAAGGCCCACCCGTGACTGGCTCCGGGCGATAGTTCCCGGAGGATCACGACTGAATTGTCCGTCCGGTGGGCGACGCGGTCGCGATTCCATCTCATATCTCACCACTCCTTCAATCTCATATTTCACAATTCTTTCAATCTCATATTTCACCACTCCTTCAATCTCATATTTCACCACTCTTTCAATCTCATATTTCACCACTCTTTCAATCTCATATTTCACCACTCTTTCAATCTCATATTTCACCACTCTTTCAATCTCATATTTCACCACTCTTTCAATCTCATATTTCACCACTCTTTCAATCTCATATTTCACCACTCTTTCAATCTCATATTTCACCACTCTTTCAATCTCATATTTCACCACTCTTTCAATCTCATATTTCACCACTCTTTCAATCTCATGTTTCACCACTCTTTCAATCTCGTATTTCACCACTCTTTCAATCTCGTATTTCACCACTCTTCTTCTTCCTCTTCAATCCTTTTTCGATCTCATTTCACCACTTCCTTTGTCTTCCTCCCCATTCCTCTTTCAATATCATCCATCTCATATTTCACCACTCTTTCAATCTCATATTTCACCACTCTTTCAATCTCATATTTCACCACTCTTTCAATTTCATTTCACCATTCTTTCAATCCCATATTTCACCACTCTTTCAACTCATATTTCACCACTCTTTCAATCTCATATTTCACCATTATTTCAATCTCATATTTCACCACTCTTTCAATCTCATATTTCACCACTCTTTCAAAATCATATTTCACCACTCTTTCAATCTCATATTTCACCACTCTTTCAATCTCATGTTTCACCACTCTTTCAATCTCATATTTCACCACTCTTTCAATCTCATATTTCACCACTCCTTCAATCTCATATTTCACAACTTTTTCAATCTCATATTTCACCACTCCTTCAATCTCATATTTCACCACTCTTTCAATCTCATATTTCACAACTCTTTCAATCTCATATTTCACCACTCTTTCAATCTCATATTTCACCACTCTTTCAATCTCATAATTCACCACTCTTTCAATCTCATAATTCACCACTCTTTCAATATCATATTTCACCACTCTTTCAATATCATATTTCACCACTCTTTCAATCTCGTATTTCACCACTCTTTCAATCTCGTATTTCACCACTCTTTCAATCTCGTATTTCACCACTCTTTCAATCTCGTATTTCACCACTCTTCTTCCTCTTCAATCCTTTTTCGATCTCATTTCACCACTTCCTTTGTCTTCCCTCCTCATTCCTCTTTCAATATCATCCATCTCATATTTCACCACTCTTTCAATCTCATATTTCACCACTCTTTCAATTTCATTTCACCATTCTTTCAATCTCATTTCACCACTCTTTCAATCTCATATTTCACCACTCTTTCAATGTCATATTTCACCACTCCTTCAATCTCATATTTCACCACTCCTTCAATCTCATATTTCATCACTCTTTCAATCTCATATTTCACCACTCTTTCAATCTCATATTTCACCACTCTTTCAATCTCATATTTCACCACTCTTTCAATCTCATGTTTCACCACTCTTTCAATCTTGTATTTCACCACTCTTTCAATCTTGTATTTCACCACTCTTTCAATCTCGTATTTCACCACTCTTTCAATCTCATTCCACCACTCTTCTTCTTCCTCTTCAATCCTTTTTCGATCTCATTTCACCACTTCCTTTGTCTTCCTCCCCATTACTCTTTCAATATCATCCATCTCATATTTCACCACTCTTTCAATCTCATATTTCACCACTCTTTCAATTTCATTTCACCATTCTTTCAATCTCATATTTCACCACTCTTTAACTCATATTTCACCACTCTTTCAATCTCATATTTCACCATTATTTCAATCTCATATTTCACCACTCTTTCAATCTCATATTTCACCACTCTTTCAAAATCATATTTCACCACTCTTTCAATCTCATGTTTCACCACTCTTTCAATCTCATATTTCACCACTCTTTCAAGCTCATATTTCACCACTCTTTCAATCTCATATTTCACCACTCCTTCAATCTCATATTTCACAACTTTTTCAAACTCATATTTCACCACTCCTTCAATCTCATATTTCACCACTCTTTCAATCTCATATTTCACCACTCTTTCAATCTCATATTTCACCACTCTTTCAATCTTATAATTCACCACTCTTTCAATCTCATCTTTCACCACTCTTTCAATCTCATATTTCACCACTCTTTCAATATCATATTTCACCACTCTCTCAATCTCTTATTTCACCACTCTTTCAATCTCGTATTTCACCACTCTTTCAATCTCGTATTTCACCACTCTTTCAATCTCGTATTTCACCACTCTTCTTCTTCCTCTTCAATCCTTTTTCGATCTCATTTCACCACTTCCTTTGTCTTCCCTCCTCATTCCTCTTTCAATATCATCCATCTCATATTTCACCACTCTTTCAATCTCATATTTCACCACTCTTTCAATATCATATTTCACCACTCTCTCAATCTCTTATTTCACCACTCTTTCAATCTCGTATTTCACCACTCTTTCAATCTCGTATTTCACCACTCTTTCAATCTCGTATTTCACCACTCTTCTTCTTCCTCTTCAATCCTTTTTCGATCTCATTTCACCACTTCCTTTGTCTTCCCTCCTCATTCCTCTTTCAATATCATCCATCTCATATTTCACCACTCTTTCAATTTCATTTCACCATTCTTTCAATCTCATTTCACCATTCTTTCAATCTCATATTTCACCATTCTTTCAATCTCATATTGCACCACTCTTTCAATCTCATATTTCACCATTATTTCAATCTCATATTTCACCACTCTTTCAAAATCATATTTCACCACTCTTTCAAAATCATATTTCACCACTCTTTCAATCTCATATTTCACCACTCTTTCAATCTCATATTTCACCACTCTTTCAATCTCATGTTTCACCACTCTTTCAATCTCATGTTTCACCACTCTTTCAATCTCATATTTCACCACTCTTTCAATCTCATATTTCACCACTCCTTCAATCTCATATTTCACAATTCTTTCAATCTCATATTTCACCACTCTTTCAATCTCATATTTCACCACTCCTTCAATCTCATATTTCACAACTCTTTCAATCTCACATTTCACCACTCTTTCAATCTCATATTTCACCACTCTTTCAATCTCATATTTCACCACTCTTTCAATCTCATATTTCACCACTCTTTCAATCTCATCTTTCACCACTCTTTCAATCTCATATTTCCCCACTCTTTCAATATCATATTTCACCATTCTTTCAATCTCGTATTTCACCACTCTTTCAATCTCATTCCACCACTCTTCTTCTTCCTCTTCAATCCTTTTTCGATCTCATTTCACCACTTCCTTTGTCTTCCTCCTCATTCCTCTTTCAATATCATCCATCTCATATTTCACCACTCTTTCAATCTCATATTTCACCACTCTTTCAATTTCATTTCACCATTCTTTCAATCTCATATTTCACCACTCTTTCAATGTCATATTTCAATTTCACCACTCTTTCAATCTCATTTCACCACTCTTCCTTCTTCTTCCTCCAAAATCCTCTTTTGATCTCATCCTTTTTTGATGAGATCCCTTATTTCAATCTCATGAGCAGGTCCAGAACAAGCCTTGAAAGTCATGGGAAGTGGGAAAGAAGGGTGTTGGTAATGATGGGACTTCAAATCCATCCCATCCATCCATCCATTGGGACCATACTCTGTGAGGAGCGTTGGTGCTGCCAAAGCAGTCTCCTTGGCTCTTAGACACAGTATACCAGCACTCATTTTGCCGACCTTGGAAGGATGATAGGCACAGTCAACCCCACCTGGTATGAATTCAACAGCTGAGTGGGATTTAGAACTCAGGATCCTAGGATCCCAAGCCCACCTCTCCAACCATTAAACCAACACCAGGCATGACTTGAAATTCCCATTCACATTTCCTGTCAATAGTGGGGGGTGAGGTTGGAGGAGGTGAGAAGGGGGAGGGAAGGGGAAGGGGTGAGTTGGGAGTCTGGAGGGAGGAGGCATGCAGTGGGAAAATGTGGGAGGAGTGACCCGGCGTTGCTAGGCAACGCTGGGTACCTTTGCTGATGTTTATATAAAAGAGGGCTCATCAGTTTTTTTTTGTTTGTTTTTTTTTTCATAGCTCCCACGGACTTGAGTCAGGTGAGCTTATTCGATGGAGCAATGTCCGTAGGTGAGTCATTCAGTCCGTAAACACGTCAGTTATTAATATCGCTTGAACCAAACACACGATTTCAATGAAACTTGACCACAACCTTCATCCACCTTGATGTACCAACGTTTGTCCACGGCGTTAGAAAAAATTCAGGGTTTTAGGGGATCTGCGTGGAGTTTGAGTGATTGTTTCGCCTGATCTAGGTGAGGGGAGAGGGGAGGGGAGTAGAGGAGAGAGAGGGGGGAGGGGACAGAGAGGGGAGTGGGGAGAGAGGGGGGAGGGGGAGAGAGAGGGGAGGGGGGAGAGAGAGAGGGGGAGGGGGAGAGAGAGGAGGTGGGGGAGAGAGAGAGAGAGAGGGAGAGAGAGGGGGAGGGAGAGAGAGGGGAGGGAGAAAGAGGAGGTGGGGGAGAGAGAGAGAGAGAGGGAGAGAGAGGGGAGGGGAGAGAGAGGGGAGGGGAGAGAGAGGGAAGGGGAGAGAGAGGGAGTGGGAGAGAGAGAGGAGGAGGGGGAGAGAGAGAGAGGGGGAGAGGAGAGAGAGGGGAGGGGGAGAGAGAGAGAGGAGGAGGGGGAGAGAGAGAGAGGGGAGAGAGAGAGGAGGAGAGAGCGAGAGGAGGAGGGGGGAGAGAGAGAGAGAGAGAGAGGGAGGGAGAGGAGAAGGGAGAGGGGGAGAGAGGGGAGGGGGAGAGAGAGAGGGGAGGGGGAGAGGGGAGGGGGAGAGAGAGAGGGGGAGGGAGAGAGAGAGGGGGAGGGAGGGAGAGAGAGAGGGGGAGGGAGAGAGAGAGGGGGAGGGAGGGAGAGAGAGAGGGGGAGGGAGAGAGAGAGGGGAGGGAGAGAGAGGGGGAGGGAGAGGGGAGAGGGGGGAGAGAGAGGGGAGGGGAGGAGGGGAGAGAGAGGGGTGGGGGAGGAGGAGGGCTCCGTGATTCAGCACTCCTCTTAACCTCCAAGGTGGACACCAATGAGGTTCCGATATCGAGCAGGTATCCCCAAATACGGTATCACAGGTGTATACATCGTGATAAGCACATTTTATAATAATAAACACTTATTTATAAACTTTATAAAACGAAGGGAACAATTGGCCATGTTGTTTACCTGACGTGTGGAGGGGGCGGGGCTTCGGGCAGGTCCAGGTGCGCTGCGCTGGGAGTTGTAAGACGTCATCAAGGAAAGAGAAGAAGGAAGAAAATTAAGGAAGGAGGGAAGGGGAGAATGAAAGAGTTGAAGCCGAATGGATGGAGAATAAACGAAGGATTAATAAAGAAGGAAACGTTGAACGAACGAACGAACGAACGAATAGTGGGGGCGGGGAGCGGAGGAGGACTTTGCGAAGAGGAAGAGATTGGAGTGAGGAAGGAAATCACATCGTGTCCATAGACATGCAAACGATGATGGAGGCAAGGTCCCTGTCCCTCTACCTGTCCCTGTACCTGTGCCTGTTCGGAGCCAGCCTGCCAGGTAACCATTACCTCCACCTTCGCTCTCTCTCCTCTCTATCGTTGCCCTTCCCACGAAGGTAGTCTTATTGTGCTTCTAGACGTTATTTCTCTTTTGTTATTTCATGAAACATCGTTGTAATTACAGACTGGGTTGTACCCCCCATGGGTGAAGGTAGGATGTATAATGGTGACCCTGACATAGCAGGCTGGGTTCTACTCCCCATGGGTGAAGGTAGGATGTATAATGGTGACCCTGACATAGCAGGCTGGGTTCTACCCCCATGGGTGAAGGTAGGATGTATAATGGTGACCCTAACATAGCAGGCTGGGTTCTACTCCCCATGGGTGAAGGTAGGATGTATAATGGTGACCCTGACATAGCAGGCTGGGTTCTACCCCCCATGGGTGAAGGTAGGATGTATAATGGTGACCCTGACATAGCAGGCTGGGTTCTACCCCCCATGGGTGAAGGTAGGATGTATAATGGTGACCCTGACATAGCAGGCTGGGTTCTACCCCCCATGGGTGAAGGTAGGATGTATAATGGTGACCCTGACGTAGCAGACTGATCAGATGTCCGAGGGACTGTGGTTGTCTTTTCACATGGTTGTGGACAGGAGTGTTGAAATAGTTCACTTTTTTTTTTCCTTCTCTCCTCCGATCTGCTCCACACTGGGTTGATGGAAAGTCCAGTGTAATTTTCATTCATTGACATGACCTTTATGAGTAACAACTTGGGTGTTTGGGGGGGGGGGGGACAGTGATTGGAGGCTCACATGCATGTGTGCCCCCTTTGTTAGCACGTATCCACCAACATCCTTTACGAGTAAAACCCTCCATCATTGGGATTGTATCAAAATAATAATAATAATAATAATAATAATAAATAAAATGAGACCTATTGTATATCTCAACGATTTGAACAAATATTTTTTTGTGGAAGCATTGGCTTGACATTTTGGAGGATGTCATTTTGGAGATTCGGGGTAAACCGGGGTCCGTTGGATTGGAACACCCTCTCGAGCAGCTGGTCTCACGCAATGTTTTGAAACGTCCATTTATGTTCTTTCTGCCGTTGAGCTAACGCGGTGGTGCTTTTATTAGAATGTTGTGCTCCAAGTACCATTGCAAGTACCATCGGCCGACGTGGTGTCATTGGCGAAGAACTGTTGCCGGCGGTGGGGGGGGGGAGATTCCCTCCTGTGCATCGCTTTCAATCATGGGGAGTAGCTTGGTGGTCGAGCGGGTAACGCTTTGTTGCATTGTCCTCAACGTTGTGGGTTTGATCCCCATGGCTGCACGGAGGGAGGTGTTTCCATCGTATCGGTTCCCTGCGAGCTATCCAGGGTTTCCGCTCAGCCACGGAAATGTTCATGCGTCGTGAATGCCTTGATGCCCGGTTAAGGGTACCTAACTACCCACCTTACCTATCTACTTTCCATCAATTATGGAGCATTTGAATGAAAACCTCAGTGAGGCATGGCTCACCCTGTAAGGTAATTAAAGCTGAAACCTCGATCTGTTCATTCCCATGCAATATAGAAAGAAGAAAGAAAAAAAAACGACAGGGCTTTGTAGACATGGTGTAGTTGTAGTACAAGTCACATGGGATTACAAACCCCAAATTAAACGGGCTGTCCAATTCAATTGGTTCTCATCTTGGAATCCCCGGCCTGCATCCAATTGAACCTCCGGAGCGAAACGAGTGGTCGCCACCAGAGTTAATTGATTCCTTGGCAGGTCCTCGGCCGCAATGCCAGCAAGATACGGGCTATCGGGCGGAAGGTAATTGTTTTTGAGGGTGAAGAAATTGAGGTGAACACAGGAAGGGAGGATTGGCAACCAGTAAAATGAGGGAGTTAAGTAGGGAATGCCTTGACATTCGCTGTGTGTGCGGCGAGGTACGTTCGACTCTTTTTGTCTTGTAAAGGTTGAATCGAAATGTTTTTTTTTAATATTTTTATTTTCCAACTTTACGTGGTGCCTCCAATAGAGTAGATCTGAATGTTCCGATTAATTTATGGCGATCCTCCAAGAGATCAGAATGTCCTGATAATTTGTGGCAATCCTGTAGATCCTTTTATGTCGAATTTTTTATTTTGTGAGCGCGAGTGTGAGCACATACCAGTCGCTGATATCACCTCGTTGGGGTTCGCTCCTCAATGTTGAGGAATGGTTGGGACGCTCTTCAATTTTTCACCTTGAGATTCGTCTGGATCCTGAGAATTCCTGGAATTGATTCATCATTTTGATTTCTTTCATTTTGTGCCAAAATGTGGTGGCGTTTCTAGTGGTGTTGTTCTGCTTTGCTTCGTCAAATCACTCTTGAGTCATTGAAACATCTGTGTGATTCTCAAAGGCCTGTTTTTTTTTTTTTTGGGGTGGAAATCTTTGGCAACCTTTCTGCATGCCTTGACGACGAATCTCCTCGGGTTGGTTTAGGAACTCTGCGTTAAAGATTGAGAAACCGTGAGTGTCAACCGGTGGAATTTCACGATAAAAACGACGGAGTCATCTTCAAATGATAATGAGCTTGACCGCTGTACAGTGATTCACAATCTCTGCTGTTGCTTTTATTGTTTGTGTAGTAGAAAGGAATTTCTGGCTTGCTTTTGTGGAATGTTGCTTATTCAGGTCGGCGATTCTTATCTGACGGGTGTGTTCTGCTTTGGCTCATCCTCCCCCGACGGGACAGAACCGTGAAGAACGAGGCCCCACGCATCTCACTTGATACGATTGGTGTGAAATCCAGGATCGCCGGATAGAGTTGTGCTTAGCCCAGATTACCGTGAGCTAACTGGGGTTCATGAAGTGGTCCCGGTGCTGCACCTCATCTTTGAGCATACCCGTACCTGCCACGCACTGCATCAGATTGTTTTGCTTCACATTGACCCGAGGTTCATGGTGGATCTCGTACAGGGAGATACAAGGACATTGGTAGATATAATTGTACTTTAATTAATTAGTTAATCATTTTGTATGGGTTATTTCTCTCTACGGCTGCTTGTTTCCATCATTGCTTGTAGCATTACTGTGCTGCTGATTCAGTGTCCCCTTTAGGTTAGGGCAAGAATTTGGAATTTGTTCATGGTGCTGGCGATCGTTCGCCTTCTCTTTGCGAATGACACCGTGGGATCCTTAACCAATTAATGCCACCAGATGGGCCACCCAGTTTAACGTCCATCCGAGAGACGTCACACACCCTGATGACGATGTAAACACCTCATTCTGTGCAGCCTGTCACCCTGTCTGCGAAACACCGGGATGACAGTTTTATAGCTGGATCAGGATGAAATCCCAGGTGAGATAGCTTTGAGGTGAGTGTTCGTACCTCGAGGCCATCCTCCCAGCACATTGAACTTCAATGAGAAATACAAGCACACCGAAAGATATTTGTGGACTTTCTGGAATGTAGGGCCTGTTAGATGATGTGGCAATTGCATATAATCTAGCTTATGGAATTTTAACCCGAGTTCAGAGCTTCATGAGCCATCGGTTGAGGTGAGAAGGCCAAATGGGCCTACCCGTGGCTTGTGCGTAAACTTGGGCCCAAGCCGTGACTTTACGAATCGGTTTATTGGAGTAGCATTCGTTGTGAAACGCTTCTTGCTTTTGGAATCGGAATAAATGCCAAGGGGATTGCACCTCTTGTTTCTATTACGAGCGAGGCTCTGGGAGGCTTGAAGGACACGTACGTTGTGGATAGTAGGATGCGGAGACAGGCATTCAAAGGGGTTTGGATAATCAATACCGAGCAGTTTTTTGCAGTGCCACAGTTGCAGGCTCTTTGAGCACAAGTTTTGAGGATAACCCACAAGGAAATGTATAATATAAGCTTAGCTTTTCATGGTCTCTTCTGACTCCCTGTTCTCAACACCGTGAATCTTGTGAGTAAATGAGATGGATGGGACCGATTCTGGACTGCACGTGCACTTAGATTAATGGCATCACGTGATGCGGTAAGAAAGTAAATTTGGCGCAACAAGCTCTGTGGCCTCGAGGTTAAAATCCATAAGAAATTGCGTGGGATTAATCCCCGAGTTCCGCACACCAGGCTCTATTGGACCTCTTCGAGCCAGGCAAGGATTTGCATCCTCATTCGCTCGTCCGTGCTCGAGAGCTCTTGGCGAGTTCCAAACGAATAGGCCATTGTTTGAGGCTCCCCCTCTTGTGCAATGGGCACATTCCTGCCTTGAAACAAAAGTTCCAGCTTTGTGTGCTCTCCGTGGCGTCAGATTGTGTGTGTCCTTGTGGTTTGCTTGTGTCACAAGCACCGATTTCATGGTTTAAATTCCACAAACTTCTTAATTGCAAACTCTGGATGAGGGGGAGGAGTTGGCAATTACCTCATGTACCATGTCACACCTGTACATGCATGAAACGGTTCCCCTATCCCCATACCTAACACGTGCGTGATTACGTCGCAGTGCAGCTGCATTTGTCAGCTCTGTTTGGAAAACAATAATAATTAAATAAATAAAGGAACATGGCAAAAACAAAGCTTCTTGACTTGCATCACCATTTAGTTTACGTGAAATTGGCATTTGCTCGAGTGAAAACTCAGATGCTGTGCAGGTAAACGGGCACCTCCGGCCAAGTGTAAGCTGTCCAATGGATTTTGAACGTTTTGTTTCACTAGAAATGCATTTTTTTATTCATCGACATCTGCAGTCATCCCAGGAAGCCGTGAGTAATTCCATTGCGAGATTGGAGAGTTTCCAGTTTTTCGCTTTTCGTCGTTGGACAATCCATTCAATACCGAGGTTTGTAAACTGTTGGAGAACAGCCAAAGCGAAGATCCTTGCCGGTGAAAGAAGCATCGAGGAGGAAACCACAAGAGAGTGTCCTTGCTGTTGTTGGTTTGATAATTGGATGTTTTTATCGCGGCCTTGACGCCTTCTTAAAATTCTTCCACAAATCTGCACTTTGCATAATAATCTGTCAAGTTTTCGATTTTTTTTTTTTTTTTAAGACGCAGAAGCCGTCCATTCCCTGTGGGACAACTACAGCCCGTGTCGTTCAGTGGACCGATGTTGTGTGCCGGTGTTCGGACTCTTCTTTAACGTCCATGATCTCGAGCCGTTGGGATGACCGGCTTAACGTCTCTTTCCCCCCAAAAAACACATCCTCCATGAAGTTTCATCTCCAACATCACATGAGGACGGTTTAACGTCTGAACGATGGTGGTGAGATCTGTCTACACCAAGTCGTGTGCACGTGTGTGTGTGTCGTGGACTATTTGGGCTTTTGAACAAGATGTGGTATTTTTGGTATTTTTGAGGGCGTTGAGCCGTATTCATGCCTGGTGTTGGCTTAATGGTTCAGGTTGTGGGCTTGGGATCCTAGGATCCTGAGTTCAAATCCCACTCAGATGTTGAATTAATACCAGGTGGAGTTGACTCTGCCTGTCATCCTTCTGAGGTCGGCAAAATGAGTGCCAGCTTGCTGGTATCCTGTGTCAGAGTGACGACCCTCCAGGATTGTGCCCAATAGCCAAGGAGACTGCTTCGGCAGCACGAACGCTCAGCACGGAGTATGGTCCCAATAGATGGATGGATGGAGCCGGATTCGATGCCGTGTGGTTTCCGCAATCCCGCCCTCATCTTTAGCAAGCATCTCAACGTTTGTTGTTGCTCGTGGATTGTACACGGACATGCATGTTCTGGATCACAGTTGTACATGTGAGTGATCTGCCACCGTCGATGTTGGAGTGCGTGGTGACACTTTTGCACAAATCCGATACATGGAGCTCTGCTCTCCCATCGTTTTGATTAATTCCTGTTCCCATGGTAACGGATGATGGGCCATGGCTCAGTATTTGGCAAGCTTTGTTGCGTGCTTGCGTTTTTGTGTTTTTTTTTTTTTGTTCTGCTGTGATGCACAAACATGCAGTAGAGTGTTTTTCGTTTTTGGTTTACACCCCCTCTCCTTCTTCCTCACCCCTTTACAGTTTGTTAGTTTCCGGTTGATTTGTTCCTTTTTTTTTTTGTTCCCCCCCCCCACCCGCTTCTCCTTCCTCATCTTGCTGTGCTTGATTCAGTTTGTGTGCAGCTTCTTCACGCACATGCGTCGGTCTCCCCATCCTCTCTCACTTCTGCTCTGCTGTTGGTGTTTCCACATTTCCATTTTGGTCCCGTCCTTCTGCTCTCGCTGTTCGACGAACCTCGATCATGTATACAAATATTTATTTATTTTTTGACATGAGGACTTTGAACTCACGAGGAGGTGTGCGGTTTGGGAGGGTGGGGGAATGATCCCTGGGGATGACTGATTCTGTTTTTTAAAAAAATTTATTTATTTATTTTAATTTTAAAAGGCAAGTCTTCAAAAAGAGTGAAAAGTTCTGTTATTGCCGCGCGTCAGCTTTAGTCTGAACACCTTGGTGACGTTATTCTTGCGGTTGTGGATAAGACTCAGATTTCCCCACAAAAGATTATTATGGGGAGGGTGAAGGCTTAAAATTTTCACTGCTGCCTGACTTGTTTTTCTGGTTTAACCAAGTCGGTGTCCAATGGCTGGATTTTCAACCCTTTTATTACCTCTCCTTTGATTAATACGACAAAACCCGAAGGTAAGTTCGTTATTAACGAACCACCGTTTCGGCCCTGGCACCTTATGTAACTTTTCTAGTCTGCTGATCTCTAAATCCAACTCCAATGGCCCTTTTCAGGGTCGATCTGGCCAGAGCGTTGGAGGGAGTTTGTTTTGTGGATCTTGCAGAACGATGTGGAAGGCCTGTCGCAAGCTAAACACTGTCACCTCTTCACACGAGCCTGAGAGCACGACATTGATGCCATCACACTCCAGGAAACGCACATCGCTGACCCACCACCTCCTCGTTATTGAATCTGTGGTTTTAAACTTGCTGCTGTGGCCTGGTGTTGGCTTCGCGGTTAGGGTGGTGGCTTGGGATCCTAGGGTCCTGAGTTCAAGCCCCGTTTTCCACTGAATTAACACCAGGGGGTTGACTCAGCCTGCCATCCTTCCGAGGTCGGTGCAATGAGCACCGGTATACTGGTCATAGGGGCACTGCATCGGCGGCGTAGCTGCGCCACGAACCAATGATGCAACCAACAGCGAAAAAGGCAGCACACGATGGGAACTTGCTGCTGCGTACATCATCATAAATATGGTGTTGCTCCCTCCATTCATCACACACTGTAATGTCTGAGTCTAACACTTCTGATATCTTCTTGATAACTGGTAACTTTGAATATTGGTTGCTTAACAATTAGCAACATCTACAAAACACCTGTTGGTGTTTGGCCATTCCCTGCTCTCCCAGTGTCACAGCATCCTGAAATTCACCTTGGAGATTTCAATATCCACCACCACTGATTGGGATACAGCAACAACAACATTGTTGGTGAACAGTTGCCTGATTTAGGCTTCGGCTCATGACTGTATGATGCCAGACAACTCGACTTCTACTCATGCAGACGGAATAGGGATTACAACCCTGATCTCTGCTTCGTATCGACTGACAAGTCATCGCAGCCCTTGGATGGGTTTGCAAAAGATGCGACCTCATTTCCCTCACAGCCAACACCACCCTGCCATCATCCATGTTGGGATCAAAGTGCCACTCATCTCATCAAAGCCTTCCCCGCAATGGAAATTTTGTAAAGCCGATTGGCCAGGTTTTGTCACGGAAGTAGATTATTTATTTATTTGTATGCAGCCTGTGGCTGCTTGGCTGTGTCATTTTCTGGTGGTGCGGTTGTGCTGTTAATGCAATGTCCCCTGTTACCAGCGCGCTGGTACTCCTTTTGCCGAACTCGGAAGCATGACAGGCCGAGTCAACCCCACTTGGCGTTAATTCAATGGTGTGATAGGATCCTTGAACTTTCATACCCCAGGATCTTAAGCCAGCCACGTTAACCGTTAAACCAACACCAGGCCTACAGAAGTAGATGAGAAGATCACTTCATAGATCTAAATCCTGAGAATTATAAAACTGTTTGTCAACTCCTCAATCTGCTGCCACGAACAACATCCCTCGTGGCTACAGAAAAACTTTCACTCCTTATTGGATTCCAGAGACTGAAGCCCTTTTTAAGGAGTACGAGACGATTGGAAACCCAGGCACAGCGACACAACTTATCTCAGCTCTTGAATCTACACACCATCAAAGATGGATTGAAATTGTCAAGAGTATATATTTCACCCATTGAACCTTCTCCACCGCCTTGGTGCTGCTGGCCCACTCCAACATCACCCACCCATCAGTTAATGCGAAGACTGTTGCATAAAAGTTTCTTCAGAATTCCAAAGACATTTAGGATCATTGGTATCTCCCACGATGAGGCTGAGTCTTTAGGTCTCTCACTCTCTCACCGCAGGCAGGTCGGTGGTCTTTCTGTCTTCTACCGTCTCCTCTCTGGCCTCACCCCCCCCCCCCCTGTTCTGTCTGCTCTTGTCCCACACCCATATTTGTGCAGGGCACTCAAGGTTCGCCAGCAACCCCCCTCTTGTAAAACTCCCAAAATCAAGAATCACTGTTCACCTTCACTCTTTTCATTTCTCTTTTTTCTCGCCTTTGGAACAAACTCCCACACTCTCTTCAATCCCACTCTTCCCTCCAGGTCTTCAAAACAGCTGTTCACCACCATCTCTTATCTTCCCGCATCCAAAACCATGATCTTTTCTACCCCCATTAATCCACCCCAAAACAACCTCCTTCAAATTCCCTGTTTTCCTTCCTGAAAGTCCCTGTAATGTCCATCTTGTTTACCCTGTGTACCTCACCACATCCCTCTCCCTTCCACAGATCTCACGTCTCTGTTCCCCTCTTGTATCCTGCTCCCCTTGTTATATGTTCTGTATTTTTGCTCTTATATGAGCCTTGACATTGTAGATTAAAAAAAAGGCATCGTGTCCAAGTAATATCGGACAAATGTGCGTCAGGAACTTTCTGCTTCCATGGCAACACTACCGACTAACTCCAGCTTGGCATTCCCATTCATGCTGCATGAAGTAGAAGATGCACCCAAATCAAATTCTGGGAAAGCAGCTGGCCACGCTGATGTATACCCAGAATTCCTAAAGAATCTCGGGCCTAAAGGTAAAGCTAGGTGCGCTTCCTTCTTTACTGCTGTCCATCAGTCTGGTACCATTCCTTCGATGTGAAGAGAAGCTAAGGCTATCGTCATTCCCAAGCCGGGGAAGCTGCCAGATGACCCTTCAAGCTACCGGCCAATGTCATAGCTCTGCACATCATCAAAGTTGTTTGAGCATCTTCTGCTAAGCTGTATCTCATCGCGAGTTGAGCCTTCCATCTCATTGGAACAGGCATGATGCAGACGAGGGAAAGCCCTATGGGTCATGTCCTGGCTTCAACAACATACATTGAGGCTGGACAAAAGTGTTGTTGTCTTGATCGAGCTGTCAAGAGCTTATGAAACAATCTCGAGACCCGGGCTCTTTCTCAAGACAGCAAAGCTCCTTCCCTGCTATGCCACTGTGCGAGTACTAGCATCTATGCCGAGCAACTGTCGTTTCAGAGTTTTACTTGGGGATATGACCAGTGCACCAAGTACTCTGAATGATGGTCTCCCTCAAGGACCAGTGTTAGCCCGATGCTTTTCAACACACATGCACGTGACCTACCTGTAACTATTTCACAAAAGTTTGCTTCTGCTGCTGATCTTGTTCTTGCCTTCCAATCATGCAATCTTGACATGAGTGGAGTTCTCAATAATGGCCTCGAGATTTTGGAGGAGGATTTCACCAAATGGAGACTCCGTCGCAATCCATAAAATTCCACCGCCGCTGTTTTCCATCTGAGCAATCGCCTGGCTCGTGCCAATCTAGATGCTACCTTCTATGGAAAGTCGGTCGAGAATGAACCACACCTCAAATATCTTCGAATCGCTCTGGATCGCAGCCTGACATGTAGGAAACATCTGAATTGGGTTTGTGAGAAAACGAAGACCGTAAGCTTGTCGACACTAGCTGGGGAGCCGGCACACAAAGCCTTCGCACGACTACCCTCGCTCTCGTGTATACCACTGCCGAGTACTTTGCACCCGTCTGGGCTGCGAGCAGTCACGTTAAGTACCTTGACACTATCCTGAACTCTGTAAAGATAATTATCTGGCACACTGAAGTCAACTCCTTCACCGTGGCTCCCTGCGCCGACTAACATTGCAACCCCAGACATTCACAGGCAAGCACAGACGTCCTGAGTATACCTTCAGATACAATCCAATTCTGACCCGCCAATCCGCAAAGAGCTACTAAACTATCCAAAACTTGAATTGGAGTCATGGAAGCCTTTCTGGATTAAGGGACCTGCAGTGGCCAATACTAACGATAAGGAGTTGTTGGAGAGGCAATGATAAACTGCATCCGTTCAAATTGGCCAGCTAATGAAGGAGCCCCCCACACTTTGACCTGAAGAGACGCCGGTAGAGTGCTCTTAACTGAGTGTGAACTCCACATGCAAGGGCCACTCATCATATGCATAAGTGGAAGCAAACTGAAAGGCCAGTGTGTACCTGTGGCCATCAAGATCAGACGGTCCTACCTGTCGTACAAGACTGCGTGCATAGGCGATTTGGCGGGTCCTTTGCAGAACTGCCCCGGGTCGCTGATGCTGCAATGAAATGGCTCTCATTATGAGATTTACAATTATAATTGTCTTCAAGATTATACGAAAGAAGAAAACTGCTGCCATGGTCGACGTGTCATCAGAAAGCTTCCTTCAAGCTTTTAAGGCACTTGTATTGGGGTTAGGGTTATTAGCCCTGAAGGCCCTCACCTGATTGAGATTCATTTTTTTAGCTCACCTGGAACTCACCTTTTAGTGAGTTTTAGTTTGGTTGTTGAACTGATTATGTCGTTTTTTTTTTGTGCTGTCACATCTTATTCATACGACTTCCCATTCCTGCATCACTCCATATCCCTTCCCTGGAACGTTTCTGAAAATGAATAACCTGTACATGCAGCTTTGAAGTGGCTCACACATGGCTCCAACCATCAATGAGGTGTCCACTTGCATCGGCGTCCTGTGTATAGGTAAACGGGGTTTTTGCTGTCACGCATCACGGCCTCGTTAGTTACGAGTCTGAGTATCCACAAAATGTCCATGTCACAACTGCGGTGATTGTACAACTTTATCGGGTGAAAAGATTTGTCGCATGGTCACTCCCTTGGGTGGAGGGTTGCAAGTGGTACTTTTGTAAACGGAGATGTTGAGCCTCGGCCTTCACGGTGTCCAGAAATTCCAAAGGGAACCATCGATATGCCGCTCGATCGCATCAAGGGTATCAATACGGGTATGTCGGCCTGAGGTTCCAAGAATAGCTGCGGTGTGAAGGAAGGAGTTGTTCTTGGTGAAGGATTTTCAAGCTTTGACAATTGGTACGTGTTAATGATGTATGATCATAACAAGGATTTGATTTATGGTGTCTGTGTGCTGCCACCTCCGACAAACTTCATTATCCTTTCTTATTTAGATCTGCTTTGTCCACCCTGTCCACCTATGAAATTGCTGACCCTTCTGCCTCCCCCCCCTCCTATTCTTGCCCCAATCAATGACTTCCTCCACCTCTTCTCACTTTATTTTTCCTCGTCTTTTTGACTGACCTGCTTGTCCCATTCCACAGCAATCGAAGGCCTTAAGGTTCGTACAGAGGTTGAAGTATTCGCTCACCAAGGGGATGACAAGGTGGACCTTCGCTGCTCCTACACTGGGACCGAGGTACGGGTATCACCTGCTGATCCTCCACACGACTCATGAACCTTCATTTTTATTTTTATTTTTTTGCTCCAAATCTCTCTGGCATTTTCTCGACTTCCTTATTCTGTATTTATTTCCTCTGGTTCATCACCTTACCCATGTACCAATTTCCGCTCAGATTTTACATTGACCATACATATCGGTGCAGAATCGAAGAGACAAACGAGAAGTTGAGGATAATAACACGAAACGACGACTGTGGTAAACCGCATGTTCAAGGAAGATTCCTCAACCACGCTGCCATGACCATTGTACGCAAATCAAAATGAGGCAAATGGAAAGTACATGAATAACTAGAAGGGCACTCGGTGGAGCGCAAACCTCCGCCAGGTTGAACAGTTTATGATTTGTTTCCCATTGATCGGCTGGATTTGGATCAGGATCTGAACTAAAATCGAATCGGCTTGTTCTTGTCACCTAACCAACTCGTGCCTGGTGTTGTCTTAATGGTTAGGGTGGTGGGCTTGAGATCCGAGGGTCCTGAGTTCAAATCCTGCTCGGTTGTTAAATTAATGCCGGGTGGGGTTGACTCAGCCTGTCATCTTTCCGAGGTCGGCAAAATGAGTACCAGCTTGCTGGAATGATTGAGCCATTCGAGTATCCTGCGTCGGAGTGGCGACCCGTCCAGGATTGTGCCCAGTAGCCCAGGAGACCGCTTCGGCAACACCGACGCTCTGTACAGAGTACGGTCCCGATTGATGGATAGAACCAATTCATCCACCAAGTTTTGTCACAACTCGTCCACAACTTTTTGAAATATCAGTGGGTTCGAGAGTCTGATATCAGGATTACTTTGTGAACAGAAGGATTTCTCTGACATCAAGGATGAAGAGAAGCTTCCTGTTGTGATGATGACACACGAGTTGCTCGTATGATCGTTCTGTGCCTTTTTGTTTCTGCCGCAATGTTTACAAACTCCTTTTGGTAGAACGATACCAAGAGGGATCAAAAGGTGAGTCGGACTGGATGTGTCAGAAGGAGATCGGAACCTTCTCTGTGGTGCCTGGCGCGGTCCTGGGACCAAGAAGTCCTGGGATTCAAAGTGGCTTCTTCCTTCGACTGGGCCAGCTTCAACAAAATGCAACGAAGCACGAGAATGGCAGAAAGTCGTTTGGCTCATCCTGCCTGTGCTTTATCAACACAGGGATTAATTTAATTTTCCCTCCATTATTCCAATTGCGTTGATTTGACAGAATCGAAACTCTGAATATTATTCCACATTGTACATAGCGAACGGGTTTGTCCCATTGCGATTTCTCGGCAAATTGCATCTCTGTTCATGCCGTTAAAAGATGTCAGCCGCCATTTTGTCTGATTTGAAGATGTAGCTTGGAGCCATAAGCCTGGGGATTCATGAGATGCTGTTGGTGTTGAGTCCAGAATATGACGAGTGTTTGTCCATGAGTACCGATTCAGGACTTCATGCAGCAAAGCTTTGGGTTGGAGGATGCCTCCTCGGTCCTCAAAAGGCAATGTTCAAAATATAAAATTCAACTGAAATTAGTTATTCCTTGACCATAGACTAAAAGACAGACAGAGATAAAGTGAACCAATTGCTTAACCTCACTTTTCACTTTACATGCGTGGGGTAGAAATGATGGAAAGACCAAGTGTTGACCAACCAGGTTAGTGAGACGCTCTGTTCAGAGTATGGTGTGAAATTACATAATTCCTGATTCAAGACTTGATACTCGGCATTGCTTGCACGATCCGTTATAATTGTTGACTACTTATTTTGTCATTCTCCCTGAAGGAGAGGGAATTGCGTTTGGGTCTGATTGTCTGTTTGTCTGTCTGTCTTTCTGTCTGTTTGTTTGTTTGTTTGGCTGCACAGAACTTTCATGTTTTTCTCCGCAACCGCTTGCCAGATTGAGACAATTTTCACCATGGGTGCAACCACTCAAGCAGAATGTTTTAATCATAACTATGATGTCATAGGACACATGGTGTGGCAACCATGTTGGAAAAATGAAAAAACTTTGGACCTCTATCTCTGAAACCGCACCTCGGAAAAATTTGAAACTTGTCGCATGGCACGTACTCCTCCTGGGGAATGTGTGATTTTTTTTTTTGATGACATCATAGGTGCCTTCGTTATGATGTCACAATGCTACATCTGATCAGTGAAAAAAATTTGAGGATCATTGGGGGATAAAATGGTCCACAAATTTTTTGTAGACGTCATCGGTCACTTGATTCGGCAGCCATATTGTTTTATGGAAGAATAAAAAAAAAACCCCTTCAAAAATCTTCTTTTCCGAAATGGCTGAGCAGATCGAAGCGAAACTTTACACATATAAAACAAAAGGTTCACACATATGACATCACAGGTCATATGGTTTGGCAGCCATATTGGATTTAAGAAAATATTAAATAATGTTTTCTCTGGAACCACTTAACGAATCAAAATGAAACTTCAAAGTTGTGATCTAGTAGTCATGGGGAATACATGTTTTAAATTTCAACTTGATTGGACACATAGTCTGGCGGGCAGAATTATTTATTTTATTGATCTGAGTTTTTGGGGGGTTTTTTGAATAAGGCTCACTCGGCTGTACCTGGATGGGTTTGAGTGTAGAAGAGTAGCACCTGAAATGTGACTCCTATCCAGGTTCCTCCTGATGGCTTCATCTTTTCTTTTTTGCTTGTTTGGGTTCCTTCTGATGACTCCAATGCAGGACTTGCATCTATTTGGATTTCCATTTGATTTGAATTGAATTTATTTCAATCCCATTCTAAATTCAATTGAATAAATAATAATTTAAAAAACGTCATGGGTCAGGGTCAGGTGTCAAATCAAAGCGGGACGTCTTGGTACCCGGTCATCACTGCCAGCAGTTATAAAGTGGCAGTTCTAATTATGTCTCTTATTAATTATGTAACAAACTAGTACACAAAGCCACACAAAACTACACAAACACTACACAAAACAAGTCCTGGCGAGGGTCTGCAATGTCTGATTGCTCTTTTTCTTGTTTTGCATCGTTTTTGTTTATGGACCATTTACTAGCAATCTCAACATGACTGACCACAAACCAGCCAGCCTTCACCCTTTTCTTTCTACCTTCGATTTCCTTAGCTCTTTGAGTGCACCGGTGTTTAACTTGACTTGATTTGTCTACACTCAGATCTTTCCTCTTTGATTGATGTAACTGTTCCCTCTTCACCACTATGCTCATCGTCCCTTTGTTTCTTTTCTCATCTCTCACTAAAGGTGATGACCCAAATCAGTTGGCAGCGAATAACGAATGAGCTGGGTGAGCCAATTAAGTCGAATGTAGCAGTGTATAACCCCCAGCTTGGCAAGTCGTATCCATCATCGGCACTCCGGGACAGGGTGCAGTTTCGCAATCAGGACCCCAAGGTAGACCCTTCTTTGGTGCTGTTTAATCCTCGGTCCTCTGACGATGGTCTGTACGTTTGTGAGGTGTCAACATTCCCAACAGGAAACGCTGATGCAAAGATCAACCTCACCATCATTGGTACGTGGTGTTTTTGTCACACCTGAAGTCCACATGCTCCTTTTATTATGTGTAGCTATTGTTCATGTCAAACCTGTTGCATATCCTCAATGAAGTTGTTTGCATTGAGTTTTGACAAGTCATTTTGTCATGTTTGCAGTGAAACCCAAAGTTAACATTTCCTTCATTCCACAACGTCTTGTTCTTGCTTCCGCGGGTCCACTCGAGGTCGCCAAATGTGTGGCTTCTGGTGGTCGGCCACCCGCTACTTTTTCTTGGACTGTCCCAAGTGGGCTCAAATACGGTGAAAAAACCATGCTCACAACCGAGCCTGACAAGACGCAGACCGTGACCAGCACTCTGCAGGTGGTGGATGGAACGTGGCGAGTGAACGGGATGCTTGCCACTTGTCACGTCTCTCACCGAGCATTTGACCACCCTTACAACCTGAGGACCACACTGGAGGTCATGTGTAAGTTTGTCGGTTGATATTGCTCAATGTAATGTAATTTTATTTGGTCTCTGTTTTGAGGCCCTTTTAAAATGTGATTTGTCCAGCAGCAAATGGGCTCCTGTTTACAAGTCGTTAATTTCAAAGTACACACAGCAGTGTTTCTACAATCTATATAATAATTCAGTATGGTGGACTTCGATTGAAACCTTTTAATTTGCAGATGAAAACTGGAGCACTTTAGAATGGAATTGAAAAGGCAAATGACTTGAAGCATTGCGGCGGTGGTAAAATGCATGACCATCCCCTGTCACTTTGAAGGCTAAATTTTGTCAAGTCACAGATCCACATGAGCAGTGTAGCCTTTAAAACATCATCACCCTCCCAAGCGGAATCCGACAGAGTGGAGAGCCGAGGTATGAAAAAACGATGAAGATCGATAGCCGGCTCCTTCAAACCCAAAGCTGTGATGAAACCTCGTATTCTGCCAAGCCGCTGAGGTTTGCAAATCGAAGGTGGCTTTGTTCCAAGCTGATGCGGACAGACTAGAGTTTGCAAAGATGTTGAGATTGGAGGCCAGCATTAACTTGGTTATGCGTGGACATTCACTCACCGTATGATGAAATCAAGCCGCCATGACCGGACTCTCGAGTTGAAGCCATATCCCGGCCCACGGAACCTTCAACGATGGACACGGAAGCTCATCGCTGTGTCAGGATAGGCCATGAAGGCAACTTGTGAGTGGACAAAGCAACACATGTACTCGAATGCAAGAAAGACGGTGTACAGTATATCGATGAAAGATGATCTGAATTTGAATCAAACGGTTGCAAGCAAATTACATTTTTGTGAAGATGTGGTTCCGGCCTATTGGTGGGCTACAAAACGGCAACTTTTTAGCCTGGCAGAGGATTGCGCTCTACCAAGTGCCGTTTCTAGTTCTGTTGATGCATTGATGCCATGCTGTAGAAATCTTTGTGACGACGAGGCAGTGATTTATTGTTTTGAAGTCTTCCTTGGGTCTGACACCAAGACGTTCTCGCTCTTGCTTGAACCCATTCGTTACCGTCCGTCTGGCCGCACGTTCACCTTAGGGCCCCCCTGCGGTCGCCTTGCGGGCACCTTGAGGCTACCTTGCGTCTGCCTTGAAAATTCTATAGCCGCCGCAGGGCCCCCTTATATTAAGGTCACCGTGCGACATCAAATCAAAGACCGTACGGCAACCCCACGTTTTCGGTCTCCACAATTTATAAATACGCCGTGCAGCTCCCCGAAAAATAAAAACATGTATGACTGCTACATTGTGTGACCGTGGAAATACTGTGGCCGCCGTATAATTGCTCGTGGCCGTAGATTTTGGAGACCCCACGGCCGCCGTGGCAAATGTGACTTCGGCCTGAATGATTTAGTGACGAATTTGGTTGCGTGTGAGAATGTTCAAGATTGCTCACCAATTCACCGCCATGTTTGAACTCTCTGCACCAATGAAACACAATTATGCGAAAGATTCCCGCCGCCAAATTGTGCAGATGGTCTCCTGTGAATTTCAGCTCGTTTGATGATCTTCACAAGGAACTCGGTCGTAAACCTCCGGAGCACAGCACTCGTGGTCATCGGCCACAGAACCCAGAATGTTTGTTTTACCCAGAATGCCTTGAGCAGTAGATGCAACTTCTTCACGGTAGACAACATCGGTGCACAGAATTTTAGCATCGAACCATTATATTTCCATCACGCAAAATCATTAACAAGATCACATCGACCTTCAACTGCAGTCCAGTTTTGCATCATCACGTGAATGGCTTGCCGTTGGTCAGCTGTGCAACGTTAGGATTACCAATTAAACACGAGTTGTCATTATTTCAACCAATGTCTTTATCAGTGTTCAGCTCTTTTTAGCATTGCTTTACTTATTTATTTTTTTTTGTTGTTGAAATAATTGGTGTGAAAACCAAAAAATCTCTCTTGCTGTTAGAATGAGCAGCTGCAGGTGTGAAAATGGCACAAGAACCGGGAATCTACTCCGCACTTCATTACCAAACATTCTTTTATTTCTTCGACATGCAGATAGATTTTTTTTTTTTTATAAAAGACAAAGAAGCAATTTGGGGTATAACATGGGAATGCTATTTGCTTTCACTTCTGGTCCTGCTCTTGATGCACAATCAATGCACACAATGAAAAAATGAATCAAAGTATGATACGACAATGAAAAGGAAAAGTTTAAAAACAAAAACTCCATCGATGTTGAAATAACATTCAGGTGTGACAAACTGCACCATCACATCCGACGTGTTGATTGTGGGGCTGAAACACTGCCAGCTCTGGAGGTCGAGTGTGGAGACAATGGTGGTTCATGACAGGCTTAAAATGGAAAAGTCAGCAGGTGTGACATTATAAAGAAAATAAACAAAAGTAGTTGGTTTTTTTTGTAGAAAAGCTTTAAAACATCACAGTAATGTTGAAGACTCCAGTACCTTGTGCGAGCCAAACTAAAATTGACGCCACGCGAGCGCCAGCTTTCACTCAAAATGGCTGTAGAGGGTGTGGTTGCCGGAGGAAGGTTAATGGCTCCAATAGACCAAATTATCAACACCCCCTCATCTTACCTGCTCTATCTATCCATCTATATTGGAGTAGAATATATTATATTATATAAATTTCTTTATGTATTTATGGTATAACATTGGGATTATACATTTTTAAAGAAGAAAGGCGCTTCCAACCAAAATAAACTAGATCTGCTGCGCTAATTTGAGCAATAAGCAAGAGCAGACCCGGAGTCCACCCTTACCAATGTACCGACGGAGGAGAAGACCACGAGAATGAACCGTGTCTCACTGACCTTTGTACATATAAACAAACCAAAACATAATCTCTCGGTGCCAGAACTGAAGGCAATGAAAAGTTTGAGAAACAGGAAAGACTTCATCTTTACACCAGCAGACAAGGGCAGGGCAGTGGCAGTAATGGATAAGGAGTCGTACCATGGTATAATTGCGTCACAACTGGAGGATGGTAAAATGTGTCAAGAACTACCTGATGACCCAACTTGAGCAGCAACGGTCTTTGAACACACGATTGCCCATGCTAAAACGAGCATGCAGGCTCGGCACCCGGGACTACACTTGGCTTTACTGCAGCAACGGTTCAGCACCCAGACTGTATGGTCTTCCCAAGATCCACAAAGACAATGTCCCTCTGAGACCCATTGTGTCCTTTGTTCATGCTCCGTCTTACCGATTGTCAGGCTTCTGAGCACGTACCGTTGGCAGACTTGTGGGAAAGACTGATAAAACAGTCAAGGACGGTGGTGAATTTGTCCAAAGGATGAGAGAGGTTAGAATTCAAGAAGATGAAATGATGGTATCTTTTGATGTGGTTTCACTTCTCACCAATATCCCGGCCGATCCAGCGGGGAGTGTCATGCTCGATCAGTTGAAACAATCGAACAATTGTAAAATAACTTGTCAGAACAGCCAATTAACATTTGAGGACAATGTCAGCCTGCTGAAGATTTGTCCAAATAGCACGATCTTCATCGATGACGATACACACGATCGACAATATATTTGGCAAAGTGATGGGCTCACCGGTCTCTGCTGTTGTGGCTAACTTGGTGATGGAGGAACTTGAACAAAATATATTTGAGTCTCATGAGAATTGGCTCCTATGGTACTGGAACAGGTATGTAGATGACACCTTCGCCATTGTGCTTACAGACATGGTAGACCACCTACTGGGACAACTTGGCCGGGTATTCCCCAGCATTAACTTCACAATCGAAATTGAAAAAGAAAGCACGTCGGCCTTTTTGAATGTGGAGGTTCAACGTTAAGCCTGATGGCTCCCTAAAGAGTTCGGTTTACAGGAAACCATCCCACAGCAGCAGATTACTGGATTTTAATTCCTGCAACCCAATCTCCCACAAACGCAGTGCAGTACAGACCTTGGCAGCTCAGGCGTGGATGGTGTCATCTTCCAAAGACGATGCAATTGAAGAAATCAGATTAGTTGGAGGAATCCTGCTCAAAAATGGGTACGACAAGGGGATACTCCCCACCTTGGAAGAACCAACATGGACAGAATGGAAGGAGTCAGACACACTTGGGCAGTGGCAGGATAGTACGCAGTGCACAGATTGGTGTTGCCTACAAGCCTCTATGCACCATCCGTAATCCCATTTCAAAACGAAAAGACCCAATATCAACTGGTGATAAATCTGGAGTAGTTTCCCATTCGTCGTGCAGACACTGGGACCAATTCTACATTCGTGAAACTGGAAGAAATTTAAAACAAAGGCTGGATGAACATGATCGAGCAATCAGGCTTGCAAAAGTGACCCAGTCAGCCATAGCACGTCATTGCCTGCAATCTGGCCATAAATTTGACTTTGATGGGACCCATGTCCTTGACACGACGTGTAACAAACAACACAGATTGATATTGGAAGCATGGCACATGAAGAGCCGAGAGGGTGGTCTAACTGGGGAGAAGGTGGACATACCCACACAATACACACCTCTGATGCAAATGGTGCAAACAGCTGGATAGGGTGAGCACCAAACAACACTCAATCCCAAACACCACGTCCACATGTGCACAACACCCAATGAGAACACCCA
The DNA here is from genome assembly GCF_056783735.1 of Eptatretus burgeri. Classification (NCBI taxonomy): domain Eukaryota; kingdom Metazoa; phylum Chordata; class Myxini; order Myxiniformes; family Myxinidae; genus Eptatretus; species Eptatretus burgeri. The sequence continues at coordinate 8,159,478 of NC_140976.1, read as the reverse complement.
CACAACCAACACCTCGTCATGCCCAACCCGGACACGAAACCAGTGCCCCGGAAACACAAAAACAACAAGAAGTACATACATGCTCACCCACACACATACAACACCAGATCACATGTGAGTAAAAACGAAAAAAAGAGCAGAGCACCCCCTCATTGTAATGTGATTTGATGTTTATTTGCTTGAGGTTTGCAAAATATAAGCACTTCTCCATTTGGCCTCACACACCGGCATGTGACCAGAAATGAGAGACCGCATTGGGAATAAAAACGGACACGTGTCGAGGCTTGGGGTCGATTAGCTCAGGGTCCTGAGGAAGCTGCCTGTGAAGCGGGTGAAACGTTGCCTGAGACTGGGTCTGCTCTTGCTTATTGCTCAAATTAATGGAGTAGATCAAGTTTACTTTTTGGTTGGAAGCACCTTCTTCTTTCAAAAAAAAACAAAACTATTTCATATATATTGTTGTGGGCCGGGGGTCGGTGGCGAGATCGACCACTAGGTGGGGAAAGCTTGCGTTGTCTCCCACCAAACTCCCCGGAATTGTAGGCCGTCGCTCAGATAACTCCACAAGCCGGCGGGTCGTTTAACTGACCGTGGTCGCCAATATTTAAACCGCGTAGCGTAGGGTCTGTTTGTCCATAACCAATTTACCTAATTAACTACGCGATTTCGACTACTGGGGAAACCACACCCACGCCATGTCTTGCTCGAACCGGGTCACTCTACCGACTGCGGTAGAGTTCCAACTTCTGACTGCCAAAGCCGTGCCAGCTGGAATGAATGGATTATCAGGGATAAAATCCCACCTAAACTCAGATCCGAACCATGTTGGACCAATTCAAGAAGGGACGAAGCAAACTGGGAACATTTCTAACAAATTTTATATACAGTAAATGAAGACACAAAGCAAGACTTAACGCGAATATGCAAGAAGTATTTACAATGATCCAAAAACACTTTTTCAGTTCGACTTAAAGACGGGCCCACACGCAGACACACACACAAATGAAAAGAAACCCAGTGTTCTTTATTGGACCCTCACAGCTGAGGAGAGAGACCAGCTGGGGGTTAGAGTTCAGTTGGGTACCTGGCCATCAGAGAAAGGGGGTACACCGTGCTGCGGAACCTGACAATGGTCGCTGGTTTGGTCCCCAGTCACACGTGTGGAACTCGAGGTTCGTGGCGGAGCTCGGGTGGTGAGTAGCGGGGTCCACGGAGGGGGGGTCGGGGTCGCTCTTTCCTTCCTTGTAAAGGGCCAGCAGAGACACGTTCGCCGCCTCGACGACCTTCCTAACAGCAAAAACCCCTTTCGTGACAGCAAAAACCCTCCAAAACTCTCCAAAAAGACATACCAAAACTCTCCAAGACCCCAAAAAGACTCCTGCCTCAGAGAGTGCTCGGGAATTTATGGACCTCACTCAGCAGGGAGGGGCCTTGGTGAAGACAGCGAGTTGTCCACCTTTGATTGGACAGGGTCCCACGGCATACCTTTCCGGGGTGGGGCCTTGGCCTCTCCCGGGAAACCCCAGCCACTCTTCCTTACGGGTTCATACTTGACGAGTAACAGTATCAACGCTGCAACGGCCCCTGCCGGGAAACCCCAGCCACTCTTCCACGCGGGTTCATACTTGACGAGTAACAGCATCAATGTTGCAAAGGTTGTAGTGAAAGAGCTACAACGTTCGTGGGAGCCGAGGAACCGGACCGCGAGATCTTGCCTTGGCACGTCAGGGTGCGAGAAGGCAGCTGGTTGGTGGTGGATCGTGATGGGCTGAGGGGTCATGCAGATGGGATGGTTGTTAGATGGCTTGCTAGATGTAACAACCTAACTAAAAGAAATCGCAACACACGACTTTGATTCTCCCACTAGACAAAAGGAAGGGGATCTGATTACACACATACTTAACGACATAACTGACTTTTGGGACATCTGTATGTTGAATGCAAATGGTTTCCAGATCTGTAACAATATATATATATATATATTGTTGCGAATTCGCACCCGCCGGCGTGGGACGGCCACGTAACTCAGATCGCGGCACGTCGCCCACCGGATGGACAATTCAGTCGTGACCATCTCGGAACAACGCCGGGAGCTAGCCACGGGTGGGGGTTTAACCTCACCATGATCATACCAATTGTCCACCCGCGCAGGATAGGGTTGCTCGCCAAATTCGATCCACCTAAGCACCTGCGCGAATGGTCGACCGGGCGATCGTACTACGCCACAGGCCGACTCCGGACACGAACCGCTTAAGCGGTCCGTTCCGTGCTACAGTGATAACCGAGCGGTGTTATCGTTGGCCTTGACGGTTCCGATTAATTACCGAGATGTTGCACCCACTACGAACCCCTTACGTGAAGCAGGATGGAGAGTCAACCAAAGGAAAGGACGCAGCGAAACGGGGAACAAGTTCACACAAGCACGTTTAATTCACACAGACCAGCACGGAAGGCACGTATTTACAGTCGCAATAATCACAATGCACATAATAACAGTTAAAACAGTCATGCAACAAAAGCAAATGCAGAGCTAAAACCGACTACGACCGACACACGGCAACACTTACGCAGTTCGACTTCACAGACAGCGCCAACACACACATTTATACAAAAAGCAAAGGAAGAAAAGAAAGAAAGAAGTCGCGACTTCCCTTTTATGGCTGGTGAGTCCCTCTCCCACGACCGTCAGCATGGTCACGCCTGGCCCCGACCTCTCTCGCGGCCGGCGAACCCTCTCCGGCACTTCCCGTCCGGATGCGCAGGTCCACCTCACAATGGGCGCTGCCACGTCTCCTGTCCGTGCCTTCGTGACAGGGCCGCTTGCCAAGCCACGGGCGCAGGACCTCTTCTCTCGAGAACCAGACTCTCGTACCAACTCGACCAACTGAAGACCACCAGCCAAGACGAAAAGAAGACTAAGAAGAAGAGACGGAAGAAGAAGAGGCGCCCGAGCGCCCCGCCCGTGTCCGTCTTTTATAGCGCGGGGCTCAGCCCTTCGCCCCGCCCCGTTCTCGGCTCCACCTTCCTTCGAGAGGGTTCCCGAAAAGGGCGTTCCCTCACGCTCTCCCTCCACCCCACCCCATGCGGGGGCTGGGGGAGTCAGTTTTTGGCTCTGGGCCAGAGAATTATTCCCCCAAAATGAGACCTCTCCCTTACATGACCTCTGACCTTTGACCTGCATCGTCCCTCCTCCACTCCAAAGCGCGGGGAAGATCAGGTGGGAGAAACAGGCGGGGAAACCCGCGCATCCTCGCAGTTCCCTCCTTGGCGCCTTTGTTTGCCGTTCGGAAGCGGACGTAGTGGCGAAGATGTGATAGCGTAGATGGTGGAGGTGGCGTGGTTGTAGTGTGGTTGGCGCTGTGATGGGGATGGCGTGGTTGTTGAGATGCTGTTTGTTTTAAATAAAAGATAGAAAAAGAAAAACGACTAACTCAAAGCGTTGCAGCCCGGATGGATCACATAAATTCCCTCTATACAACGGGTTTGGGCTAACTTCACGGTTACCTATGGAGATATCTCACCTGAGGGCCCTTTATGGTGTAATGCGAATTTCCACAGCCGTAACAATATATATATATATATATATATATATATATATATATATATATATATATATATATATATATATATATATATATATATATATATATATATATATATATATATATATATATATATATATATATATATATATATATATATATATATATATATATTGCGGACCCAGGGTCAGGGTGAGAAGACCATGAGGGGGGGGAAGCTATCTTGGATTCCCACCAGACTCTACGGAATCGCACACAGATAACTCCGTGATGCGGAAAGTCGCTAACAGACCGTGAACGCCAATAACTCAACCATGTGACCTTAGGTGTAACCGATTACCTAAATATAATCACGTGACCTAATTACCGGGGGGCACTTCCTCGGTACGCCTTGACCGGGTCAGATGCAGCCGAGCAACACTGCCAAGGACGTACCGGCTAAAAGGAACGGATCGTTGGGAATAAAGTCCCGGCTCGGCTAGGATACCAACCATGCTGGATCAGTGAAAGAAAAGACAAAAACGAGCTATGAACATTTCTACACTATCATTTATTAACAAGCAGGCAAGGAAAGATATGTGGCAGAATGAAAATATTTTATTGTTGTGTATAAGCAGGGACAGAAAGAAATTTGTGAGGTGCGACAGCAAGGCAAGCAACTTACAAATCAAACGCAGAGCAGATTTATACCGATATATCTTCCACAATTTTAACTTAAAGCTCAGACGTGCGCCATTACATACACTTACACACACGCGCACACACACACACACACACACACACACACACACACACACACACACGCGCGCACACACTTACACTTACACACACACACTTACACACACACACACACACACACACACACACACACACACACACACACACACACACACACGCGCGCACACACTTACACACACACACACACACACACACACACACACACACACACACACACACACAACCTGATAAAGAGGAGTTAATTGGAGGAAAGGCGAGGAGATGAGGCTAACAGTCTCATCATACCTTGCACGGTTGACCGACCGTGCTACCCAATACGTTTTGGGCGGATGCTCCGCAGAACAATCCCTCCTTGAGAGTTGGCGCATTGTCTCCTGCATGGCTATGGTGCCGGCACCGCGAGTGCACTGATCCAGAGAAAGGGCGAGGCTGTCTGGCATGAGGGAGGACGTTAGGTGGAGCCAGCACGCGAGGTCAAAGGTCGAGAGACAGGCAGATCCAGCCGGCGAATGTAGGGATTCCAGAGATAGGAAGGCAGAAATCAAGAGTGAGTGGGCGGAGTGGCAGACGGGACTGGCGGAGCAGCAGTTGCATGCAGAGATCGATCCAAGGCCAGACAAAGAGGACTACGATGGACGGCTTCACGATCCGTCCTTTTATAGGCCCGGCGGTGCAGGGTGGGGGTGATGACCCAAAGCGATGCATTGTCTCCCGAATCGGGTGCTCCACTTGGACCCCAGACACTGCGCGACCCGGCCGCCATGGCCGGAAGCGGCCTTATTTTACATCCGGCGAGACATCGCCGAGCTGTGGAATTGTCTTGCTCTGAACACCGCGACATGAACCGCCCCGCACCAAACTCCAGGGCCATGCTCTCGGCGAGGCTGAGGGCTGCGCCGGTCAATGCGACCGCTTCGTGTCATGCCACGCGGCCCGAGCGATCTGGACCGTGCATCTGCGTCTGCTTGGTGGCGGCTCCATCGAGGCGGAGGTGCGCGAAGATATTGGTGGCGAAGGTGGCAAGTGAAGATCGATGGTGAGATGCCGTTGTGAACCAGCACGCAGACCAAATAAAGGAAAGGATTGGATATAATTATGAGATGCAGATTTGGGGTGAAAAGAGCATGCCACTCACGTCCTGTACAGCATTGGGATTTAATGTATGGTTCTACTATTCCCCTCGACAGTATTCTTGTGGCGGAGGCTTTTTCCATCATCTGGTTGATGCTTCTTTTGGTCTCCGCGAGAACATTCATACGTACCGTGCACGGCGGCCTTGCTGATGGCAGAAAGGAAGAAAGAGGTATAATCAGACCGAACTATGAGACCCACACAACGTATTTCATCCTGTTTACCCATTACACATGAGGGAAAGGTCTAACTGCACATATATTTATCAAATAACTGTCTGGGGATCACTGTATGTAGGGTGCCATTGCCTTAGACACATGCAGTTTTCAGAACCGCAACAATATATGTGTACGTGTGTGTATATGTATATATATATATATATATATATATATATATATATATATATATATATATATATATATATATATATATATATATATATATATATATATATATATATATATATATATATAGTATGTACATATACATTCAATGCACAAAACATGAGGAACTCCTGCTGTTTCCATGAAATAGACATCATGTGAATCAAGGTGAAAGCTATGATCCCTTAGCGATTGCACCTGTTAAATCCACTTAAGTCAGTGTCTATGAAGGGGAGAGAGGTTAAATAAGGATTTTTAAGCCTTGAGACATGGATTGTGAATGGGCAAGACAAAAGATTTAACTGCTTTTGAACTGATTGTGGTAGTCGGTGCCGGGCGCACCAGTTTGAGTGCGTCAAGAACTGCAATGCTGCTGGGTTTTTCACGCTCAACAGTTTCCTGTGTGTTTCAAGAATGGTCCGCCACCTTCAGGACATCCAGCCAACGGCAGGCTCGTGGTCGAAAACGGCTCGATGATGAAAAGGGCCAACGGAGACTGACGTGAATTGTGCAGAGCAACAGACGGACTACAGTTGGTCAACTGACATTCCAGTTCAACATTGGTGCTGAAAGACCCATGAAAGAATGCACAACTCCTTGTACCTTGACACAAATGGGGTATAGCAGCCGACGACCGTACAGAGTTCCACTTCTTTCAGCAAAAAAACAAGAACCTACAGTCGCAGTGAGTTTAGGAACGGAAACACTGGACATTGGAGGATTGGAAAAACATTGCCTGGTCTGATGAATCCAGGTTCCTGCTGTGTCATGCTGATGGGTCCCTTTGTGTACAGCCTTTTTGGCTGCTGGTTGCATCATTGGTTAGGGGCGTGGCTGCGCCGCTGATGCGCCGCTGATGCAGTGTCCCTATTACCAATACATTGGTGCTCATTTTGCCGACCTTAGAAGGATGACAGGCTGAGTCAACCCCCTGGTGTTAATTCAGCAGCCATTGGGGCTTGAACTCAGGACCTGAGGATCTCAAGCCACCACCCTAACCGTGAAGCCAATGCCAGGCTGCGCTGATGGGAGGACTAGGGTATGGAAAAATCTACACGAGTACATGCATCCATCATGCAGTGTGTCAACATTGCAGGTTGGTTGTGGTGTTGTGATGTTGTGGAATGTGTTTTCATCGCATACATCGGGCCCCTTGATAAAAGTTGAGCAACATTTGAATGCCACAGGATATCTGAACACCATTGCCGATCAGGTGTATCCCTTCATGGCAGCAGTGTATCCATCTGTGAATGGATTTCTTCAGCAGGATAATTCCCCATGCCACAAGGCTAGGATTGTCCAGGAATGGTTCCACAAACATGACTGTGAATTCAGCTTCCTGCAGTGGCATACCCAGTCACCCGATCAATCCAATTGAACATCTGTGGGATGAGATTGAACGAGCTATTCGGAGTAGAGTTCCACGACGATGCATGGTGTTGGCTTAATGGTTAGGGTGGCGAGCTTAGGATCCTAGGGTCCTGAGTTAAAATCCTGCTTGGCTGTTGAATTAATACCAGGTGGGGGTGACTCAGCCTGTCGTCCTTCCAAGGTCGGCAAAATGAGTACCAGCTTGCTGGGATGAATTAAGCCATTTGAATATCCTGCGTCGGAGTGGCGACCCATCCAGGATTGTGCCCAATAGCCCAGGAGACTGCTTTGGCAGCACCAATGCTCTGCATGGAGTATAGTCCCAATGGATGGATGGACGGATCCACTACCAGCCAACTTGAGTCAACATGGGCCAACATCCTTGTGAGACGCTTTTGACACCATGTCGAGTCCATTCCCCGACGAATTGAGGCTGTTCTGAGGGCAAAATGGGGTGCAACTCAATATTAGGAAGGTGTTCCGAATGTTTTCTACACTGAGTGTGTATATACTGGGTGAATGAGAATAATGTATTAACACTTTGAAGTGCAGTGTTATAGAGATGTCGTGATTTATCCGTATGAAAATTTCTGCATCATATAGTTAAGGCAAGCAAGCCTGGTGTTGGCTTAGTGGTTAGGGTGGCGGCTTGGGATCCAAAGGTCCTGAGTTCAAGCCCCGTTGGCTGCTGAATTAACACCAGGGGGTTGACTCAGCCTGTCATCCTTCCGAGGTCGGCGAAGTGAGTGCCAGTGTACTGGTCCCGGTGTATGCCCCGATTAGAATAGGTGTACCATATCCCTGTGTGTCGTAAGAGGCGACCAGGGTTGGCGTCAGGAAGGGCATCCGGCCATAAAATATTGCCTCAAGAAAAAGCCAAACCCCTGCACAGCAGGGAAAAATGGCTGTAAAAACGGTCATTTTTTTATATATAGTTAAGGCAAGCACTTAACATTCCAATTTTATTTTCAGCGGAACATCTGACCGATCGACATGGGAAAATAATCAGCTCGCATCTGAGCAGATGAAAAGCATCTCAGTGTTTACACATCATTCTGATTCCCCCTGTCCATACAAGCAACACAAACCATTTTTTTGAAAATGTAAAATGATGTCGGAATGATTTGTCAAAAAGAATGAAAACGAGGCCGGGAAACCATCCCGACATCTTTCTTTGAATAATGGTTGTGCCTGTCCATCCGTCCGTCCATTTGCAATGATAGTGCATGTTGATTCTTTCCATGTACGAATTTATCCAGTGATAGATGAAACGGTTAACGCACATGCACATACACACAACTTGCATTTGAAATCTATCATGTCAGAACAACTGTACACACAAAGGCACAACAAGGTTTGTGTAGTAATCCGCCGGCACGTCTGCAGCAGTTTCAATATCCCAGTTCCAGAAAACTTCCGGAAACGCAAGTCAAAAGCAATCATTGAAAACGAGGACATGATGCTCATGTACGACCTGATGATCCCATCCAGCGTGAACATGGAAAACAAAGCACTGCGATCGGACGTGGGACTCAGATACAAAAAGATAAGGCATTGTTATTATTAACTGTGGTTTCAGTACCCAGTGATTTTTGTCTATATAACACAGAAATCAAGAAAATGACCAGATATCAAGATCTCAAGAATGAAGTGGAAAGATCGTGGAAGCTGAAGAGCAACACAATTATACCGGAGATAAATTGGAGCAATACGAGTGATGAAGAGGAACCTCACAAAGATCCTACAAACAATCCCTGGGAACATTACCACAAACGAATCACAGTTGGAGGCTGTCCGGGGCTCGGTGACGATCCTCCAAAGGGCCTTTGGGACAAAATTCTGAAAACAAGAAAATTTCACAACTTGTACCACGAATCATGATCCTTCACCTAAAACAACGGTGGATACTTCGAATCCTGGGAGGGCTCTGTTTCACCTTCTGAAACCTAAATTATGGAGATAACAATGAATGACGCACACTCACACATACGATACATAAACGCACACTTGAGCAATTGTTTGTGGTATCTGTGAACCCAAATCTAGAGATAGAGATAGATATATATATATATATATATTGTTGCGGTCTTCGCGCCCGCCGGCGTGCGACGGCCACGTAACTCGAATCGCGGCACGTCGCCCACCGGACGGACAATCCAGTCGTGACCCTCTCGGACTAACGCCGGGAACCAGTCACGGGTGGACCTTTCGGTCTCACCGCGATCGAGCCAATCAGCCCCCGCGTGGGATAGGGTTGCTCGCCAAATTCGAACTACCTAAGTACCCACACGGAGGGTAGACCGGGCGATCGCACCTCGCCGCAGGTCGACTTCGGACACGGGCCACTTAAGCGACCCGTTCCGTACTATCAGAATAACCGAGCGGTGTTATCGTCGACCTCGACGGTTCGATTAATTATCGGGCGTGTTCAGCCCACTACCAACCCTTTACGTGAAGCAAGATGGGGATTCAATGGGGGAAAAGACGAAGCGAAGCAGGAGAACAGTTCAACAATAAAGCACATTTATTCGCGACGAACGGAAAGCACACAAATACAATTCCACCAAATGCACACAAAAAAGAAAACACAATTCCATTTACACAAAAAGCAAACATAAAAGTGAAAACACAGTGCAGAGCTAATTCCGACTACCGAGCACACGGCAACACTTATACAATTCTACTTCACAGACGGCGCCGACAACACATACCCAAAACCAAGGAAAAGAAATACCCTCAAGAATGAGGTAGGCCTGGGGCCGAGACCTGGTCGGGCCTACCCGTCTGGTGATGAGACGCGGAGCGGCGATGGCCCCGCAACCCGCGGGCCTCGTGGACAGTGCCTGGCAGGGGGTGGGAACGGGGCCCCCTTGGTCGCACTATCTCAGCGCGGGGGAAACAGGAGGGGGTTGCTGATGCTCGGGGTATAGAGGATCTTTATTATGTGCGCGACGAGCGTCTCCACCTCGGCCAGGTCGCGCTGCCGGCCTCCCAGGGGTGCAGCTCCCTGCACGACGCGAGCACCCCCTCGTCCGCCCTCGCCGCCTCTCCACAGCTCGTCCCCTCCGTTCCGACTTCAACGCACACGACGAGCAGCTCCACCGCCCGCGAAGTCTTGACTCTCTGTTCCGACTCCTTCGCCTCGTTCCGACCTTTACTACTCCTTCTCTCGTTCTCTCTTGCGACTCTCCGACCCCTCGTTCTCGTTCTGCTGACTCTTTCGCTCCGACTTTTACGACTCCTTTGACTGACGAACACCGTCCTTTTATCCCCCGTAACTTCGCCTTTGACCCCCTCCCTTTGACCTTTCAACTCGCTCCCCATTGGCCCGAGAAAAAGTGGGCGTGAAGGCTTTTTGATCCACAAATTTGCATATATCGATCGCCCTGGGGGCGGGGCCAATTCGCCCCTCGCTCACCGATTGGACGGCAAAAAGTGGGCGTGTGTCGTTTTGGATCCGTTTTTGAAGCAGAAAATCCGTGATTTTGTACACGCTGTTCAACGTGCGCCCTACACGAGTCCAGCATCGGTGCCCATGAGTGGCGCGAGATGACGGTGATGCGATGGTGGCGAGTTGTGACGGTAAAGGTCATGGCGGTTGTGGTGAAGCGGCGTTGTGGTTGGTGGTTGATGTTGTGGTTGTGATGGTGGCGATTGGTCCAAAATAAAGATAGTAAAAGAAAAACGGCTATCCTGAAGAGTCGCAGCACGTATAAATGACATGTATTCCCACTAGACAACGGGTTTGGGCCTAACTACACATGCACTTACCGAGATACCTCACCTAAGGGACCTGAATGGTGGTTTGCGAATCTGGTAACCACAACAATATATATATATATATATATATATATATATATATATATATATATATATATATATATATATATATATATATATATATATATATATATATATTTATTTATTTTGTCATTTGCAGGCACAACCATTATTCACATGATTATCTCTTGTGACCATCCCGATCTTGTTTACATTCTTTTTGGCATACCATTACATCCCTTTACACGTTAAAGAAATGTTTTTCATTACTTGTTTCCGTGCTTTTTAAATATGTATGCTGGAGAGTTTCACTTTGATTGCACGACAAACTAGCTTCGTCTATTGTGTGTGAAAATAGTGTTGCTATTGCACAGTGGGAACCAATAACAGCATGTCCGCAAGTGTCTGTGCCATCCATCCACAGGAGGTCCACCACCACCCTCACATTTAGTACCATGTAGAATTACAATGCTGGCTGGCTCCATTATGGCTATTGGTTTTGAGAGCACTTGATGATGAGCAAGCAGTTATTCCAAACGTTATTCGACTTTAAGGAGAGAGTGTATTGCTCTGTATCTGGTGCAGTGTGTAATTTGGGATAGAAAAGTGAAAACTCAAATTCCAAACTTTTTACACTTGCTACTCATCCAATGTTTTCAAGCACACTGAACTTTCACTCTGACCCCCATCATGCAACCCAGCTCACGTATGGCATGCCGGAGACGTATACTATCATAAGCAGGGAAATGGTTTGCTGTGTGTCGTGTGGCATGGCGAAATCACGCGTTGGGCCACAAAAAGGTTTATTTTCAACTAAATCCAGGATCGCTGTTCACCTCCACTCATTCGTACTTTTTTCCCCCACCTATGGAACCAACTTCCACATTCTCTTCAATCTCATTCTTCCATCCAGGTCTTCAAGACAGCTGTTCACCACCATCTCAGATTGTCCCCATTCTAAAAACCATGATCTTTTCTACCCTCGCTAACTTCCACCCACCCCAAGCTGCCTCCTTCCAAATTTCCAGTTTTCCCTCCTGAGAGTTTTCTCCTGTATCCATCTTGTATCCAAAATCCGGAACGGTGGCACCTGTTGTCATCCATCGAATCCTGCAGGAATTGAATCTTGAGCGAACGCCTTCACGTAGCAGCAGACGTTTATTTGTTTTTCAACAAAACAGGCTTTCCTCTAAAGTCTCTAAAGGTCTAAGCCCATATTAAACATCTCATGAGCTTATCCAACCTATCATTTTTCTGTCCCCACCACGTGTTGATAAATATATATCTAATTTCATGTCTCGCTTCCAAATGTGAGTTGGGATTGATTTTTATTATTACTATTTTTTTCACCCTGCCAGAGAACCCATTAACTGTGGCCGGCGTCTTTGTCATCTCCTCTTCGCATTACCTGCCGATGTCTTCCCTTATGCATGGTGGGCCTTCAAAGTGGTTTTCAGATGCGTTATGATACATTGTTCACCCCCCCCCCCACCCCATGTCTTCCTTAGATCCCCCAGAAGATGTGGAGTTGACGGGGTACGATCACAATTGGTTTCGAGGGCGTACGGATCTATTGCTGGAGTGCAAGGCACAGTCAAATCCTGTCCCGAAGTTCACCTGGAGGATGTAAGTGCAATATTCAGTTTTCCTGCTTTTGATATTTATTTACCGTAAAGTATGAATGTCATTTTTTGGTTTTCCTGCTTTGATATCTATGCCTGTGATGTCACTTCCTCACTTTCTTGCCTTCCTCACCATCTCCATCACAGGATGAACGGCTCCCTGCCTGATGATGCCAAGCCGAACGGAGCCTTCTTGAAGTTAGACGGGCCTGTGAGCGAACGACATAATGGAACATACATGTGCCAGGCATCGAATGGACTTGGAACACGACTCGCTGCTGTCACCGTTTTCATTTTGGGTGATTTGAGTTTGCTTGGAAATGTTTGTGTTTGCCAGTAATCCTAGCTATGTCGGCGAGCTGCAAGGCATAGCGGCCATATTGATGAATTATTGCAAGATTCATTCTAAGTGCTGAGACGTCAGTCTTCCTCTTTGCCCCCACCCCCCACCCCCCACCACCATGACCCCACCAACAGATAAACCACAGCCCAAGGAGAGAAAGGTTGGTGCGGTTCTCGGTGGGGTTATTGCGGCGGTCCTGCTGCTTGTTTTGATTGTCACAACAATACTTCTCTGTTACAAGTACCAGCGAAAGAAAAGGTGCTTGTCCCTGGTTTTTACTTCCTTTTCATTTCTGCTCCTCATGCTTCCTTGCACATCCTCTTGGCTCGCTGTAGCAGCTTAAACGAGGATTGCTGTTGAATAGGAGCCGAGTCGAGTCCATGTTCTTTATTCGTGTACTCGCGTGTATGAAATTAATCTTGTTTTTGTCATTGCTTTTTCGAACCTCAGGACGGATAGGCCGCAGGATCCTGCTAGCAAAAAGGCTTTACATAACATCCCTCCATCGCCGGATAACTTGCAGGTAAGGTGAAGCGGAGTGTGTTCTCTCTCTCTCCCCTCCTCTTGTATCCTGACGTCCATGTCCGTATTTCGTTGAACACTTGTTTGTTAGTCTCTTCCTTGCTTCAAGCTGACACCGAGCTGAATGCTTTGTCCTCCAGATGAGGTATGTCGAAGGGAGTCAGAAGGAACCACGAGATGGGGCTGAAGATGAGCCAGACGAGGTGAGAGAGAAGACTGCGCTGCAGCCCCCATACTATGCCGTTGGGGAGATGGTGAGTCGTTTCCGAGTAATGACATCATCATCTCTTCCTCGAGTCTGGTGTTGGCTTAACGGTTCGGGTGGCTGGCTTAAGATCTTCGGGTCTTGAGTTCAAGCCCCTGTCGTGGCATTGAATTAACACCAGGCGGGTTGACTCAGATTGCCATCCTTACGAGGTCAGCGAAATGAGTACCAGCGTGATGGTAATGGGGCAATGCATCAACGGCACAGCTGCACCCCCCCCCCAGAAAATTATGCAGCCAAGCAGTTATAGGCTGCACACAAATTAATGAAACAAGAAAAAGAGCAATCAGAGATTGCAGACCCTCGCCAGGACTTGTTTTGTCCGGCGTTTGTGCACTGGTGTGTCACGTAATTAATGCGACATAATTAGAACTGCCACTATATAACCGCTGCCAGTGATGACCGGGTACCAAGATGTCTAGTTTGATGCAACCCCCGCATTGATTGGACACCGAACCCTGACCTATGACATTTATTATTCATTATTCATTTGAATTTATAATGGAATTAAAATAAATTCAACTCAAATCAAATGGAAGACCAAATAGGTGAAGTCCAGCAATGGAGTGATCAGAAGGAACCTGAACAAGCAAAAAGCAAAGATTAAGTCATCAGGAAGAACCTCGATAGGAATAAAATTTTCATACTGATCAGATGCTGTGTTATACATATGCAATTAATGATGTAACGAAGGCACCTATGACGTCATTAAAAAATCACACTTGTTCCTCACGAGGAGTACTTGCCATTTGCCAAGTTTCAATTTTTTCCTTGGTGCAGATATTTCAAAGGGCGGAGGAGCTCCTTGTGAGCCAACGGCCATCCATATCTAGTGCCCGACTGTGTCTGCAGACGTCCTCCTGCAGTTTGGTTATTTCTTATTAGGAGGTTGGTGGCAGGATTTGCACTCCGGCCACCGTAAAACCCTTCATTCCGCAAAACATTCAAGAAGCATTAAAAAAACTGAAAACCCACTCCGTGGAAGAACCTCCTGTGCAGCTTCCCCTCGCAGGGCAGCTCACCGGATGATGGGATTGGGGCAAAGCCTTCTGGACCCACAATCTTTGATGATAGGAGGGAAACCATGGGGTAACATTCCCTGGTCAGATTGCGGGAGAGTGTGTCGGAGTGGTTCTGAGGTGTCGTCCACCAGGCGGCGGTCTCCTTGGGTTAACCTGAGGCGGTCCCTTCGGCTGGGTGCCTGGAATGTCCTATCCCTAAGAGAGGATGATCACCTGTCTCTGTTATCATCTGAGCTCAAGCGTTTGGACATCGGTATTGCAGCTCTCTCTGAGGTTCGGAGACCGGATTGCGGCGAGATCATGGTGGGTGGTTACACCTACTATTGGTCTGGTCCCTCTGATGGTTACCATACCCAAGGAGTTGCTGGAGCTGTGTCCAATAAGCTGACCCCAATGATGATTGAGGTAACACCGGTCAACGAGCGTATTACGAGACAAAGGATTTGTCACTCCTTAGGTGTCGTTTCCCTGGTCTCCATTTATGCTCCAACTGAGACGAGTGATCTCACTGTGAAGGACACATTCTACGCTACGCTCGAGTCTGTGGTTGATCAGTGCCCCAGACGAGATACACTTCTAGTCTTGGAGGATTTCAATGCATCGACTGGAACTGATAGGGATGGTTATGAGGTGTGTGCTGGTCCCCATGGGTCAGGAACTATGAACCAGAATAGCACTAAGTTCCTTGACTTTGCAAGAAGTCATGGACTTAGGGTGGCCGGTTCATGGTTTCAGCGCGCACAAGCTCAACGCTGGACTTGGTATTCCAACGCTGGCGGTGTGGCAAAGGAGATTGACCATGTGCTCAATGATGGTCACTGGAGGATGATATAGAACTGCAGGGTCTACTGAAGTGCTCAGTTCCTCAATACTGACCACCGGCTTGTTGTCGCAACTCTCAAGCTGCACCTTAAATTCAGGAGAATGGTACCATCCCAGCCTAGGCTGGATGTTGGCAAGCTCAAGGATGAGAGGGTAGCTGAGGAGATTTGGGGGGTCTGGGTGCTTTGGGGGGTCCTGAAGAGTTATGGATTACCTTCAAGACCACCATCCTTGATGTTGCCTGTAGATGTCTTGGAACTCACTGCAGGGCAAAGAAGAATTTTGTCTCAAGGGACAATGGATACCATTGACCAGAATGGCAGAGCTGAGCTGTTCAGGGAGCTGAGGCGTAAAACTGTACGTGCACTGAGGGTGGACAAGGAGGCCTATGTGCGAGGAATCTGTGAGGGGGTAGAGCATCACCTGTGGTCAAGTGATTCTCGTCCTGCTTATAGGGGAATTCACACATTGCGATCATCCAAGCCCGTCCCTTGGTGCACTGCAGTAAGAGCAGAGAGTGGTAGGCTCTTGACAGAGGAGTCCGATGTGAAGGCCCGCTGGGCCGGTTACTTTGACCGGTTGTACCAGGCTGATCCAGCAGCTGTCGAGTTGGACGTCGGGTGTTACAATCCCTTTTGCTGACCCTCCAATCAACTGTGGTCCACCTTTGCTTGTGGAAATGCAGGCAATGGTGAACCGGTTGAAACGGGGTAAAGCAATAGGGATCTGTGGCATCCATGCTAAACTTCTCAAGGCTGATGGAAATGCTGCACTTGTGTTATTGCATGCAGTTCTGTGCTCTGCCTGGAACACAAGCATCATCCCAACTGACTGAAAGATGAGCCTTGTTGTCCCTCTCCAGAAAGGGAAGGGTGATTACAAAGACTGAGCAACTACTGAGGGGTGACGCTGCTCTCAGTAAGGTCTTTGCTCCGACAATTCTAGTTAGGGTTCACCACCATCTTCTTGAGCACCAGCATCCAGAGCAGTTAGGCTTTACACCAAAGAGGTCAATGATTGACCATATCCTTGCTCTTCGGGTCCTCACCAAACGCAGACGAGAGTTTCGGCAGGGGCTGCTTGCAGCTTGTATTGATCTCTGTAAAGCGTTCGAGTCAGTGAATTGAGATGCCCTCTGGAGGATTCTTGATCTTCTTGGGGTGACACCAAAACTGATGGATCTGATGTCTGAACTCTACTCTGGTGCTGAGAGTGCTGTGAGATGTGGTGGTACCATCTCTGACTTATTTCCAGTTGTTACTGGAGTTCGTCAGGGGTGTGTACTGGTCCCCACACTTTTCAGCACTTGTATGGACTGGATTCTTGGGAGGATGTCAGAGAGATCAAGCTGCGGTGCATCGTTTGGGAATGTCAAGATCTCGGACCTTGATTTCGCAGATGATGCAGTCATCTTTGAGGAGACATTAGATATCCTTTTGGGGGCCCTCGAGGTGCTGAATGAGGAGTCAGAGCCGCTGGGATTATGGGTTTCCTGGGTCAAAACTAAGATCCAGGCTTTCAATGACATCTTGGATGCTGCTGTCCTGTCTGTACCTGTTTGTGGTGAGGATGTTGAGGTCGTGGAGAGATTCACTTACCATGGCAGTGATGTTCATGTCTCTGCTGGCTGTGAGCCAGAGGTCAACAGATGTCTGGGTCGGGTCTGGGGAGTCATGGATTTACTGGATCATGGGGTGTGGTGCTGCCGGTACCTGTGCGGGAGGATGAAAGTCTGAGTCTTCAGGTCCTTGGTGCTTCCAGTCTTGTTCTATGGATGTGAGACTTGGACTCTGACCAGGGATCTGAGACGGAGACATTTCCTTTGGTACCAGATCTCATCGGAGAATCCTTGGCTATCGCTGGTCGGACTTTGTGTCCAACGAGCGCTTGCTGACAGAGACTCAAGTGAGATTTGGTACCTGCAGCTGTCTGGACATGTGGCTCGTTTTCCTGACGCTGATCCTATTCACCAGATTCTCTCAGCGAGGTATCCTCGTGAGTGGAGGAGGCCAATGGGCCGACCACGTGCCTCGTGGTTGCAGCAGGTTGATCGGCATCTCAAGGAGATGGGGATGGGCCAGGCATCTGCCTGGGGGATGGCCAGACGGCGGTCCTTGGAGTACCTGCGGAAAGTGGACGCAGTGATGCGCTGCTCTGGCACATGCTCCCATACCTGACCTGACCTGTTACTGATTTGATTGTCTTTCTCCATTTCAATTTGTTCATTGACTGCCAAACAACCACCTTTGCCTCATCTGTGACACCCTCTTGTGACGTTGTCTCTCTGTTTGCAGGAATATGCTGATGACCCTGAGGAATACCACAAGCTGGATGGCACCAACACACAACCTGATTACAGGGCTGCGTACTATGGACATAACTTGGACAGAGAGAGCTCCGATACCGGAGCGTACATCAGTCCTTCTGTCCACTATGTGTGACCTACCTCGTTACACCTGTTTTTAATCGCTTTTCCCTGTCATGTGATTGCTAATCTGCCTCTACTAGGTTACCAATGTGCAATTTTTTTTTTCCTTACAACAAAAGCTCCCCCCCCCCCCTCCGGATCCAAAACTATTCCATTGCTTAGCTGCTGCTTCACCACCACTCGTGTGACAGTTGTGGTCCTTCTCCGGACCTTGTGGAGGATGCCGGGAGGACCGACAGTTCCACAAGATCAAACTTTCTAAGTTAATTCTTCATGTCTTAATTTCTTTATTTTATGCCGGGAATGTCTTGGTGCGTGTTTTGTGTCCGTGGATTTACGAGTGATTTGGCGGTGTAAGGTGCGTGCATCAGAAAGGAGGGGAGGGGGGGTGTGAACAAATGAAACGTCTACAAGCCATTGTATTAAAATAGGGACACGGACATGTTTCGATGAGAGTTGGACAAATATGTTGAAGTTTATGTGAGGACTGTGTATCAGATTGTGGGAAAATGGTGCTTTTGATTTCTCTTGTTCCCCTTTTTATATATATATACATATATACATATACAGTGTGGATTTGAAATCTGATTTGTGAAGTGTTCCACTCGTTAGACAGTCCAGCATATCCTCATCGACCTGCAGACAAACCGCCGTGGTATGTGTTTGTGTGTAAATGTGGTGGCGTAGTGAAACCCGATCCCGTGAAATTGAGTCGATTCTCCTCCTCGTCCTGCCTAATGCTGCTCATCATCCTCCTCAGTATCACGTGCCGTTGATTTCCCCTCCCCCCCCCCCCCTTCTCGATCTGATGTACGAAACTGTAGATAAAGCGGAGTGGTCAAATTGCCCTTCCATTGTAATGGAGCCGTCGTGCCATTGTTGAAGACCGTATGGAGGGGGAAAGCTGCCAGTTGAGTTGAGACATCTTTGTGGTGGACCGCCGATGTGTCCCACGGGCAGAAAATCCTTTTGGGGGTTTTGTTGCGCGGCTGATGAGCATTCAAAGTCACTTTCTCCTCCTGGTCCTGATGATGATGATGATAATGATGATGATGGTGATTGTGGTGAAGTATTGGGACTGACGTCTTGGTTTTGGTAGATAAAACCTTTGGGGTGGGTACTTCAGTTTATCAGGAACTTGTTTGCTTCTATTTGTTATTTTTTAAACCGAGTGCTGTAGGAAGTTGTTATATAAACATGCTGGAGTTGAAATAAAACGTCTTACTTTGTTTTGGTTTTGTTTTTTGTAGCCGAGGGGGTGGTTCTTGAAAGCAGGATATGAGTGGACGATTGGGTGATGATGTATGTATGTATTTATTTATTTGGTTGAAACGAATAACAGAACGTGTCGAAAGTGCGGAGAGTAACCGCAAATGGCGTCGGAGTACAGGAAGGGGCGGGGCGTGCAGGGAGGCGTGTCTCGCGGAAGGGGCGGGGCGTGCGGGAGGCGTGTCTCGCAGAAGGGGCGGGGCGTGCGAAGAGGCGTGTCTCGCGGAAGGGGCGGGGCGTGCGGGGAGGCGTGTCTCGAAACGTGGGAGCAGGTTACAGAATGGGAGGGGGACGAACAGTTACAGGATAAGGAAGGTGGGGTTTTGGAGGGGATTTGGGGGAGAGAGAGAGAGGGGGACAGAGTACAGTGGCGGGACACAGACAGACACGGCAAGCGGCGGCCCGTGCTTTTCCACATCTTCGTGCAAGGTTCTCTTCACCTCCTTATACTCACGTACAGTGAGTGAGTGCGTTGGGATAGACATTCGGGCGACGTTGTCGTTGTAGCCCGAGGTCCTTTTGTCCGTTCCTCTCCTCTTTGTCTCCCAACCCCTCCCCCCCTTTCCTGTACCAACCCGAACTGTAAAACATTCCCCGCGGTCTTTCCGCCGCTCGTGTCCATGTCCGTCCGTCCGTCCGTCCGTCCGTCCGTGCGCGGTCCCGTGTCCGACGTGCCGCGATGACGTATGTACAGTAAAACATTTAAAAAATTGTCCTTTTAACGGTCCCTCTGTACAATGGGACAGTTTGTCCCTCCGCGTCCTCTCCCCCACCCCCGACACACTCTTTTGTCTTTTTCTTTCTCCGCGATCTGTTTGTCCACCACCACCACCACCACCACAACCACCACCACCACCACAACCACCACCACTCACCACCACCACAACCACCACCACCATCCTCGTCTTTGTACAACCGACCCTCACTCTGTGCACACGAGTTGTTATGATAATGATAATGATAGTAATGATTATTATATTGTTTGTTTACACGCCTCCCGCTTTGGCGCCAAATACCTCGCTGTTTGTACCTGCCAAACCACGTGCGCGATTTCCGTGCCCATGACAGCTTGATGATTTGAGATTGTGCTTTGTTCGTGATCGCATTCCGTGTAATGGACGACGCACCGACGGACGCTCAGCCGGTGGTGGTTATTTTTGGTGGTGTGGAGCAGCTGGGACCGAATTCCTATTGTCAATGTACCTGGGGAGGCTTGGGCGGGGGATGGGGGGACTTGATGGGGGATGGGGATGGGGGGACTTGGTGGGGGAAGGGGATGGGGGACTTGGTGGGGGATGGGGAACTTGGTGGGGGCTTTGGCGGGGGATGGGGGTGGACTTGGGGGATGAGGGGGCTTGGGTGGGGGTGCGAGGATGGGGGGACTTGGTGGGGGATGAGGGGGCTTGGGTGGGGGTGCGAGGATGGGGGGACTTGGTGGGGGATGGGGGGCTTGGGTGGGGGATGGGGGACTTGGGCGGGGGATGGGGGGCTTGGGCAGGGAATGGGGGACTTGGCGGGGGATGGGGGAACTTGGTGGGGGGCTTGGGCGGGGGATGGGGGGACTCGGCGGGGCGGCTCAGGGAGGGACTTGGTGGGGGCTCAGGGGGGTTTGGTGGGGCTTTGGGGCAGGTTGGTGGGGACTTTGGGGGGCAGCTCAGGGGGCTTGGTGGGGGCAGCTCGGGGGGCTTGATGGGGACGGCATCGGGGGGGCTTAGTGGGGGCTTGGGGGGATGGAGTTCACATGGGCAGTCCCGTGAGGGTCCACTCTGCGGAACCACAGTGATGTAGCTCGCACCATGGAATGGACCAGTCCAGTTTGCTCCCTCGGGGTCTTGGCCCATGTGGGTCTCACCCTCTCGCACGTGCCGCACGTGTGTACAGTCGGTCGCACCGCAGAGGGACGTTTGTCATTGTACTCTGGAGACGTGGTGGGGGCTCACGGACACACAAATCCGGAGTTTGTCCACCACCAAAGTCTGAGGGAAAGACCTTTACGGCATCATTCCCGAGTTCTTGGGTTGGCCCAAGTCTTTCAAGAACCGGCTGGCCAGGCTTTACGTTCGATTAAGCTGTTAGGACAGGAATTAGTAATTTGTTCAGAGTGCCGGCGATGGCTCGCCTGCTCCTCGCGAATGACACCCTGCTATCTTTAACGTCCACCAACTAATTTCGACAGACGGGACACCCAGTCCCATCGCACGATGAATGTCCCTACCTGCGACACACCGGGCTGACAGTTTAGAGCCGGGTCGGGATTCGAACCTAAGCTAGACAGCTTTTAGGGGAGTGTGACTTCGTGGAAGCTTTTCATTTACTTGATCCTCGCGAGTGAAATAATCCGAAGACCAGTGAGTGTGAGTGTGTGACCCCTCCCCCCCAACCCCTGTCAATGATAAGGGTCCCTTCTGCACATCGTGTGCTGGTGGTAATGACGTCACCGGTGGCCCTGGAGTGTTTCGATGAGAGAGGGTAATGCGATCCCCCAAATAGGACTTTAATGGGGCCGTTCGGGTCCAATCACAACTCCTTATTTACACTTCTGGTAAGACTTGTGGGGACTCAGTTAATTGGCCTGTCTGTATTAATTAATTAATTAATTAATTATTGTCCTATGGCTTTGCGAACTGGACCTTTTTGGAGGTTGGGTTTCAAACGGCTCTCCATACGTAAGAGCCCCCTCCAAAACCACCTCGCCACGAGAACGAGGTGCGAAGCAAATGCTACAAACAAATAATTTGATCACCGAACATGTGGGAGAGAAATTGTAACTTTTTACCAAATTCTATCTTCTTCTGTTCGACCCGTTCTCCAGCTTGTCTCCAAGATGTCACCCCGTTGTCCAATCTCGAGTACCCTCTACCCGACACACTCGGTGTCTGACTGAGTGTGTTGACACCTTTCAAAATACCTGTGTTTGGGCTTTGTAAAGTTTTAAATACCACGATTGAACCCGTCGAGCACCTCCTCCATCCCCTTTGAGTGCTCCACAAAGGGATTATTTGATATGGATCAGAAAAGTAAATAAAAGGCTTGGACTCCGTGGGCAATGTGTCAACCCTGTACCGATCGTGCAAGCTGGTCGTCTCTGGATGTGTCGGTGGACAGGTAGATCCATGGATGGAATTGAGAGGATGTTGATCGGAGTACACCGACCGCCGTGAGAAGCAAGCAGAGGCTGATGTTTCGCGCGTTAACCCTTCATCGAAGCAAAAGTAAGAGGATCCCATTGGATTGGAGAAGTCCAATATAGCCCTAATCTCTTTTGGGGGGGGAAGGGCGGGGGCTGGTAGAATGGCCTGTCGGTAAGCACACTCACCTCTAAGCTGTCTAGCCTGGGTTCAAATCCTGACCCAGCTATAAACTGTCATCCTGGTGTTTCACAGGGCAGGGTCATTCATCATTGTGTGTGTGTGTGTGTGTCATCCCTCGTATGGACGTTAAATTGGGTGTCTCATTTGGTGGATGTTGAAGATCTCACGATATCCTTCACAGAGAGTAGGTGAGTTATCTTGACCAAATTACAAACTACAGGTGGCACTACATCAGCAGCACAGCCGCGCCCTCAGCCTCGTGCTGCGTTCGTACCACGAAGACCTCTTTCTTGCGTTCCAATGAACAGTTCTCATCTGAAACACGAGTCTCTGCTCGCTTCGCACAGCGGTTAACGTCCCCATCGATTCCATCCATAATGAAACACCCAAACCCACATCGTCACAACTTCCTTGCAATGTCGTCGGAGAACGAGTGATTCAAACCCAGGTTAACTTGTACCCTCCTCTGAAGGCTGCTCAATGCCCCCGCTCCGCCATCACGCGTTGTCGTTTGCCAATGACGAGGCAAACGAGTCGTTTTTAAGGCGAAACCTTTTCAGGAGGTCGTTGTGCGAGTCTCCTTGAAACGAGACCTCGCTTGGTCGCCGAGTCATCCGTCCAGTTGCTCTTACGTTTGTTTTGTCGAATCAAATCGCACCATTCCAGGATTAAGGGTGATGGGAATTTGGGGTTTGTTGTAAAATCTGCGTCGGGCCGTTTTCTATGCCCTGACCCGGGGGTTCTTCCGGGCCACGCGTCGACGAGCGGGGCAGTTGTTGAGCCGTTTGGGTTAACTATGGTAACTAGTCGTTTAGTTTCACCTGTGACGTCCATAAACCGTAGCCTGCGGTGCGGTGCGGTGCGTAGTGTAAGGAAACGGGTTCAGGATTTCTCACAATGTTTGAAAAACAGGACAGATCTGGTGTCACTTTGGTGCCAAAGCCCCCACTCCCTCCCAAGCCCTAACCCAAAGTGAATTCCATAACCAAAAGTCTGATTAAATCTCACATCCTGGTGGTCGTATGGCAGCTTAGCTGCCGTGGTAGCTATCATTTCTTGAAGCGCGACTGTGTCGCTGATGCAGTGCCCCTCTACCGGTACGCATGCTGGAACCGGTACTCATTTCGCCGACCTCGGAAGGATGACAGGCTGAGTCAACCCCCTGGTGTATTAATTCAGCGGCCGACGGGGCTTGAACTCAGGACCCTGGGATCCCAAGCCGCCACCCGAACCAATAAGCCAACACCAGGCTCTCACATCCTCATCGTAAAGATGGCTGGAAGTGGAATAGGAAGTTTCGTTTTTTTTTTTTTTGTCCTTTTCATGAACTGTAATCGTATTATTTAACTAGAACGGCACTCAGTGAAGCGCATACCTCCGGCAAGCTGAACGGTTTACCTTCTGTATCCCTTCTGTATCCCACTGATAGGCCAGATCTACGTCCGGACCTGAACCAAAATCGAATCGACTTGTTCTTGTCATCTCCTCCAACTCATCCGCCAAGATGTGTCGTAATCCGTCCAACTTTTTTGAGACATCGTGTTGTATATCGTTTTTGGACCCATCTCTCAATTATGAAAAATGACTTTTTAAAACTAAATTTTTTTTTTCTTATTCAGATCATCACCAAACTGATTGAATGCATCCATATCATACACCCAACCTGCCCACCAAGTTTAGTCTGCAGATCTGCACAACTTTTTCAGATATCTTGCTCATAGAAAGACAGACAGACAGACAGACAGACAAACAGGGGAGAAAACATAAACTCCATCCACCTGCGGTGGCGTAGGTAACAATATTTTGCTGTTTTATGACCATCGATTCATCCGTTCCTCACTTCCAGGTTCTGTGCGAGACTCCCAGAACCGCAAGGCTCCGTTTGAAAGTGCGAGGCCAATGATGTAAACGGATATCGCTTTTAGGCAGCGTTACTAATGCCTCCCGTAAGTAACTCCACCATCACCGTTCCCACACCAGATAGAGAGTGGAGAAAGAGAGCCAAACAGGATGCCGTTGACACAGTCGGAAGTTTATTGTCAAACAAAGTCTTGAGTTGAGAGAAGAGGGAAACAAATGGAGGGTTTGGAGGACGTAGCGGCCATGCAGCTCATCGGTTGTTGTCCCACTGACAACTACATTGCATGTGTATTTTCCAGAGGGGTGTGGGGTGGTGCGGAAGTGTGGAGAAGTGGGACAACATCTGAGGTGTCACAGTTTTTGGATTGTCGAGGCACTGCCTTGAATTTAAAATGGGTTTCTCGCATTACGACGCGGTTCCTGACCCAGGTACCGGAATTGGGACAACTCCAACGTTGAGAGTGTCACTGCAGAAAATCCGACGACGTGTTCGTTCTTCAACTCTCTTTATTCGTCACATCAAACCTTCTCGAAAGTTTAATTTTGTTGTGCACGTAGACGGTGACGACATGTATGCCGCTGAGTTTGGTTGATCTTTTCCTCAAGAACCTTGTTTTGCTGAGTACATGATTGCTGTGATCAAAAGATTGAGCATTGTGTGCAACTCTGATTTGGTTTTTCCTTTTAACTTCCATCATCTCTTCTCTTCCACCCTTTTCTCAAACAACAGGAGGCTGGACAGGAACAAAAAGCGCGCAATCCGATTGGCCGAAATTGAGACCCCGTCTGCCATCTCTGGTCCAATTAGCTTTGAATTTTCCTGTCCTTGTGGGCGTGATGAACGTGGCCCCGCCCCCAGGCCCTACATCTCCCACGTCTCTTTCCAACGTTTCTCCAGCCATGCAGTTAGTCGGTCCATCCAATCCCTCTGCTTCCCCTGAAAATCGATTGGTCAGATCTCACCCTTCCACCTCTCACGTCATGCGATTGGTTAATCCCTCGCATCCTTCAACCTTGCTTCGTCGAGCGAATCAGCTTCGTCAGGTACTGTACCCAGTTGGACCCGTTCCACCTTGCTGCACCATGCAATTCCCACCTAATAACGTAATATAACATGCTGTTCTTAATACATCCAGGCCTGTATTTCACTCGAACACCTCGAAATGGCTTGCCCTGTTGCTGCTGAACCGCTTGCTATACATAGCTGGGTGCATATCAATCTGTTCTGTAAGCAGACTCGTAAGCTGTGCCAGAATTCTTCCCACAATACATTGGTATGTTCATGCGATGTGAACAATGGAGACGCTCCAACCTGAGCACTGTGGAAGGAGGAGAGGTCGAGACCGTAGCTCTTCCAGGCCGTAAGGTATCGATGGTGCACACTCTTACTCGTGAGTGCCTCATTGTGGTTTGTCGTTCGTGCTCCTGCTGTCCACCACAGGCTGGCACATTGTGTGATGTGGTGATAGCCATCGATGGGTTTGAATTCCGTGCGCATCGTGCCGTTCTGGCTGCAGCCAGTCGGATGTTCGAACTGCTGTTTGGTCAGCGTGGAGGGTCTACTCGCTACACGCTCGACTTCCTGTCTCCCAGGACATTCTCCCAGGTGTTTTTTTTTTTTTTTAAAATACAAAAATTGTATCCGCCAACAAATTTTGTGTCATCAAGGTTGAGTAATTGTCGAGCTGTAACGCACGTTGCGTTTTCTTCCACGTCTTTTTGTCTCTTACCAGGTTCTGGAATACGCATACACGGCAGCACTCGACGTTTGTCCACAAGACTTAGATGACCTATTGTACGCAGCAGACATCCTGGACATGGCTTTCTTGGAAGAACAGTGCCTGAGACTTTTGGAAGCACTGCAGAGAGCCGGCGAGCCGGGAATCAGAGAGTCTAAGAATCAAGGACTGGAAACTGTGGAGTCGAAATGCGATGAATTCGATGCCACTGAGCCAAAGAGCCAGAAGCCGGGTGATGATGGGGGCAACGTTGAGGAGTTCGAGTCGAGAGATTTGGGCTTCCAAGGACAGGAAGTAAGAGCGGTGAGGAACCAGGGAGTCGACGATGAGTTGACAAGCCGTGAGCTGAGAGTTGAAGCTTCTGGGGAAGCTCACGTCGGGGATGGAGAGCTGTACAGGAACGAAGAGGGAGACCAGGGGATCGGATTAAGCCCGCGCCAACTCGCCGTTGACTCGCTCATGAGTCTCAGGAATGGTGGCTTTGGACGCATGGTGAGTGAATACTGTAATTTGATGTATTTGTCTGCGCAACGAGAAATTACAATGACCGTTAATGATGTGTTACTCGAGTCAGATTAACCTCCTTGTGAAACTATGATGGAAATTCATTTTTCTTATGACTCTTCTCCCATTTGTATTGTTCTTCCAATTATTGAATGGTCATTGCACTGTGGAATTGTTAGGAATGTACAGGATCTCAGTACCTGCACATCTTTACCTGGTAATTTGGTCAATAACTTGCTCATGTGTCCCCAGGTATGGGGAAATTTATAAAACATTCCAGAGACTTCTCAAAGACGTTCCTCGCCCCCCCCCCCCCCCGTTCCTTCCCTTCCAAATACGTTGTCGCCCTCCGTTCTGGTCCCACAGCTCCCTGCAGCTCCTGTCACGGAGGACGAGAGCAGAAAAGGATGCTGGGGAATGGGAGAGCAAGGAGCGGAGGGTGGGTATGCACCTTGGGACCTGGAACTCGAGCCCGGGACTCCAACCCGTCACAGTGTAATTACGAGTACCCGAGTTGGCTGGGGGACTGGGGGAAACGAAGCGATCGGAGGAAGTGAAGGGGTACAGGAGAACGAAGGTGCAAGAGGAAGTGAGGAGCGAGCAAAAAACCATGGAGGGGAACTTTCCTGTCCTCCAGATGTGGCATCCATTGTGGAGATTGACAGCGAACAGGTGGGGGAGACAGATTCAGAAGTACTTTTCAATGCTTTAACGGTTAGTGTCGCTGTCAATTGTTATTACCACTTTATCTCCTCTCTTTCTCTACCCCGCACGCTGGAAGCGAAAAGCGTGGTCGAGCAATTGGTTCACGTCTCTGTCCGTCTGTCCGTCTACAAACGTCGGTTTATGATCGAGGAACAACTTGATTTCAACCGAATGTTAAATTTCGGAACATGAATTGGAAAACGAAACTGCAGTTTAACAGAACCTTGGCTCTGAATTCGTCCTGATCGCACCAGCGCACAGAGTAGTGAGATGATGTTTTTAGAGCGAGACGCGGCTCTAAGAGTGCTCTGCGTTGTTGTTGTTGTTGTTGTTCTTCTTCTTCTTCTTGTTCTTGTTCTTGTTCTTGTTCTTGTTCTTCTTGTTCTTCTTGTTCTTCTTGTTCTTCTTGTTCTTCTTGTTCTTCTTGTTCTTCTTGTTCTTCTTCTTCTTGTTCTTGTTCTTGTTCTTCTTGTTCTTCTTGTTCTTCTTCTTGTTCTTGTTCTTGTTCTTCTTCTTGTTCTTGTTGTTCTTCTTGTTCTTGTTGTTCTTGTTGTTCTTCTTGTTCTTCTTCTTGTTCTTCTTCTTGTTCTTCTTGTTCTTGTTCTTGTTCTTCTTGTTCTTCTTGTTGTTCTTCTTGTTCTTGTTGTTCTTCTTGTTCTTGTTGTTCTTCTTCTTGTTGTTCTTCTTCTTGTTGTTCTTCTTCTTCTTGTTCTTCTTGTTCTTGTTCTTCTTCTTGTTCTTCTTCTTGTTGTTCTTGTTCTTGTTCTTGTTCTTCTTCTTCTTCTTGTTGTTGTTGTTCTTCTTCTTCTTGTTCTTCTTCTTCTTCTTCTTCTTCTTCTTCTTCTTCTTCTTCCAAAACCTTAACCTCTCGGACTCGGCTCTTGTATATACAAGATCGGGATCTCCTTAAATACTTAGCACATGTACACATCCTCACATAGACGGTGCCTTTTGAGAGCGTCTATCATGAACTTTTAAATATATTCGGACATTTGCTTTAAAGTTTCGAAAAGTTCACGTTACTATTTAAAGATTATTCCATTTATCGTATTGTAATTTCGTAAATACATTATTTATTTCCTAAATACACGATATATCGTAAATACGTAAATACATTATGACGGGTCTCGCTATTGGCTTAATCAAGGCACGTGACGAAATATCGGAAGTTGTTGTTGTTGTTGTTGTTGTTGTTTTTTATCCGACAAAACCTTTAGGATGCTGCTCTTGGACACATTTGTCCTTGTTTACTCTTGTCTGCCTGTCTTATCAGTCAAACAAAATTTAAAATCATTCTAAACAGGAAATTTGCTGTTTTTAAGGACGTCATAAAGGACACAAACAACAGAAACGAAGAGCTAATGTCGCGTGTTAAATAAGGTGGTGTAAAGGACGCTGCTTTAATGGCGGTAAACTTCCAAAGTTGTTGTTGTTTTTTTTCTTTTTCTACAACCTTTAAAAATCTTTGTTTCATTTCAATTTAATTCTATACTTGAACACTTTCAAAACCCCTTCCGTTTAGCAGTACTTGGACAAATATTATGGCATTTTACGTCATCACGACCAATCAAATTTGCCGCTCACAGACGTCGCCCATGCGAGGTGTTCGTGCGCTAAGGTGTTCCGTGAACTCTCTGGTTGCTATTGCACCAAGTGTTGTTGTCATGATATTGGTTAGTAACGCCATAGGTTGTTGTTACCACTTATTGCCACCGTATCTCCTCTCCAGCTAATGTCATGTTCATTTCCCTCACTGCCCTGTCCTCGGCATTTGGTGGGAAGTTGATCGAGGGCGAAGAGATGGAGCTGGACATGGAGCCGAGGGTGAAACAGGAGGTGGACGAGGAGAGGGGGTGTGACATTTGCTTCACCACTTTCCCAGATGAGCAAACCTTGTGGGCACACAGGTGTGATGTCCCTAGGTTCACGGTACAGAACACCACACGGGATTTAGTGGAATATGCAAGGCTGGCGGGACATCCTCGAGGTATTTGTGCTCCCCACTTAGCCGTCCAGCCGAGGTTCAAATCTCGACGCACCTCTAAACTATCATCCTGGTGTTTCGCCGGCAGGGTGATTCATCAATGTGTGCACCGTCCCTCTGATGGAGGAGCTGGAATACGCTTTTGCTAAACTTTATTTTATTTGTATTGTCCTGGTGGATGCAAAGAAGAAAGCACGAAGTTTTGATGGAGAGTGCTTGGTCTTGATAGGTTAGTTGCCTTTTCACTTTGACATCAACCCAAGGGATGCTCTTGCCAACTTCATTGACTCGTAGGTGTAGCCTGGCGGCTTGGGATCCTAGGGTCCTGAGTTTGAGCCCCGTTGGCCGCTGAGTTAACACCAGGGGGTTGACTCAGCCCGTCATCCTTCCGACGTCGGCGCAATGAGCACCAGTGTACTGGTAACAGGGGCACTGCATCAGCCGCATCCTGAAACAATGATGCAACCAGCAGCGAAAACGGTTACACACGAAGGGGGACTCGTAGGTATTAGAGGCAAGTGGGATAATACTTGTTGTTAAATGGTTTTCAATTCTACAGACGGTCATTAACACACTCAATTTGAAGTCTGACTCGCCACGTGTTATCACTGGTAGCCCTCAGGACACACCGTCTACCTGTTGTGCTTTCCGTGCTCGATGGAAACCACTCGATCGTCCCGCTCGACTCGTTCTCAGCGGGACTTCTACGGTAGGCCATTCTGCCGCGTGCCATGCAAGAGTGGCTGTCCAAGCTGTCCATGTGTGACACCCGTTTGGATCGCAAATC
>NC_140976.1:7971850-8121850 GCF_056783735.1 Eptatretus burgeri | reverse complement strand
AATAAATAGATGGCCTCCGACAACAAGAAATGAGGGAGGAAAGTAGAGCAGTGAAAACTGTGCGCCTGGCAAGATGTTTGTGGCCGTAGAAGTCGTAGCTCTAAAGATGAAGTCGTAGCTCTACCTTTACCAAAGCTCACCCACTGGGAAGGATGTGAAGAGGTTGATATAGAAAGCTGAAGGTGCGAAAATGACAAATTTAAGAGGTGCTCGGGTGGATAGGCAGCTGATCCGCACCTTGAGATGAATCCACCCCTGATGTCTTACTCATGTTGGCCCCTCCTCTCATTCCTCCTCCTCCTGACATTCAATGCCTTATTTACAATGTATCCTTGTTTTGTCGCCCGCTTCTTATCCTCTGTCATGTCTTTTAGCTTCTCCATGAGCCGAGATTTTTCCGAATTAAAAACCCTGAACTCTGCAGACAGGTATCAGAACGGGAAGTGGTCACAAACCACAGGAGGGCAAACGAGCAGCATCAAGTCGCAGAAAGATGTTAATCGGCACCAAACCCATTTCTACCGTGTGATGGAGTGGCACCTTACACGTTCTCATGTGTGATATAAACTCTCACCTCTCGTAACCTTCACAACCACTCGTTGTGGGTAACCCGAT
The DNA here is from genome assembly GCF_056783735.1 of Eptatretus burgeri. Classification (NCBI taxonomy): domain Eukaryota; kingdom Metazoa; phylum Chordata; class Myxini; order Myxiniformes; family Myxinidae; genus Eptatretus; species Eptatretus burgeri. The sequence goes on along the minus strand of NC_140976.1, from coordinate 8,121,235 downwards.
GATCACAAATGCGAGACGGAGTAGCATCGATCACCTCCCTATTTACCTGCAGTTCAAGCCAATCGATTCACGAAAGCTATCGGCAAAGTGTCGCAAAAGAAAAGGGACTAACAATGACATTAAGTGATGTTGACATACGTTTGTTCTAATACCAAGGAAATCAAGACATATTGTGAACAAGGACTCCACGTCAATGTGTTCCGCAGAGGCAGGCAGGGCATACTTCTGTCTGCTGTGTGGAAAGCGAGTGGGAACTCGGAGTGCACTGCTCGTACACACCGACAGCCATGCCGGAGAGTCGGGTTACAGCTGTGGAGCGTGTTCCCGACCCTTCCCGTCACACTCTGCGCTCAAAAGGCATCTCCGGACCCACACAGGTACGTGCAGCACTGCACACTTTCACTGCTTGGTAAATCGGTCGCGGTCGTACGGGTACAGGAATTGCCGCGTGTCCGTACCAGGACTTAAAGGGTTTTGAACACCCACGTCCTTCGCTGCTCACCTTGTCGTCCCCCTAAACCTCGTCGAGGTACGTTTAAAAGTGTATGATTGGTTGTAGTTGTTTGTTTGAACGTATGCGTATCTGCATCATGTTTACATATGTTTGAAATGCCTCACTTCTGTGCCGTACTCATTTTCCCGTCATCCTCCCCCCTCGTAATGTCACGTGCATTCTTCCAAAATCCCACACTTGATCATCCTCCCCAATTCCTTCACTCTCTGTATTCTCTTAACTGTCGAATTCACTTCCTGTGTCGGTTGTTTCCTGCCCCTCCCTCCAGTTCTTCAGTAGTGCTGCCCGTAATCACCTTATGCTTTCTCCTGACCTTCTCCTCTCCATGACCGCTCTGTCCTCCGTACCCCTTCCCTTTCTGCCACTCATGTTCGATGACTTCATCTCTCTGATCCTCCGTCTGTTCGTGAACCCGTTGCTCTCTACCGTGTAACTCCTCCACAGGTCTCGATTTCTGTTTGTAATAATTTTTGGGGATTTTTAATTTTTTTTTCTTCGAGTACACCGGAGGCTGAAATAGCTCTCCGGATCACCTTTGCTTGCTGACCACTTTCTCTCACTTCTCCCTCAAGCTGGAGAACATCCGTTCGAGTGCGAGTTCTGCGGGTGCTGCTACAGGGATGAAAACTCCCTTCGTAACCACAGGCAGATCCACACGGGAGAGAAGCCGTTCACATGCAATGGCTGTGGAAAGAGGTTTTCGTTGAAGCACCAGTTGGAAACTCACTACAGGGTGCACACAGGTACCGCGACCTCTTTCAGCATCTGCTGTAACCTGTCACGGTGCTCCTACCCTCTGCTCACTTGAGCTTTTCTCTCCTTCCCTTATTCTCTTCTTTGGCCCGTCTTGGGTTTCCCACCTGAACCCATGGTTCATGAAGTGGGAAACCCAGGTGTGAATCCCTAATTAGACTGCGCACGCAGGGGTGAAGCAATAGGTTCACTTCTGTCTGTCTGTCCGTCCGTCCGTCTACAAACGTCAGTTTATGATTGAGGAACAACTTGATTTCAATTGAATGTTGTATTTTGAGTGCAAATCGGAAAACATATTGTGAACATATTGTCTCCGGTTCCGGTTTTGGAGCGGCGAGAGGTCTCCTTCGGGGCTCCCTGCTGACGTTCTCAAAGTTAAGTTTCCGGTTGTTATTTGTCCCGTTTTAACTGTTTAATTTTCTCACCTACATGTTACTGTGTGTTCCTAGTTCGGTTTTGTTTCAAAAATCGTGCTATTTTGTGAGTATTTTTGTCGACGTTCTTACCTGGTGTTTGAGGCCTAGTCCTAGGCTTGAGGCCTACTGGTTCCACTCGGTATTCGATCGTTTTTTTTTTTTGTTTGTTTGTTTGTTTGTTTTTTCTTGCCATTACCTTCAATTTCTATCCTCCCCATTACCTTCAATTTTCATCCTCCCCACTTTCCAAACATCCCCCATTCTCCCAACTAATCTCTTTCTTATCTCAAAAAAAAAAAAAATAAAATAAAATAAAAAATATACCCAACAACAACAACAACACGCTCACCTTCTCCCGATTCTGCTTCTTCTTCTTCTTCCTCTTAACTTCCTCCTCATCTTCTTCCTCGATTTTTTTTTTTTTTACACTTCCATGACCTAATCTGTTGAACTCTCTCATACATTAATATTAACAACAAAAACGATCTTATAATGCTTCATCTTCCTCTCTCACACATGTGGTACTCTTTACTGTTTCACAATGCACTACTCTCTGCTATTTTAACAGACTGCTCTCATTTCGACCTCTCCTTCATTCCTTGCCTAAAAAAATCCAACGATTACAGCGCTTCTTCTCTCCATGCTCTGAATTCGCCTTCATTGCATCCATCAAGAATTGTGTTAAATCGCATCTCTGACCTAAAACTTTTAAAAACCACAGTTTGCCATGGATGCTCGCTTTCCATCAACCATTCTTTTTTTCCAACTTCAGTGCCAACTCACCCCCCTCACCCCCCTCACCCCTCACTCTCACTCTCAAAGCAACCATCCCACTCTTCTCCCTCCAAACCTCCCTCTCACCTCTCTCAAAAATCCCCCCCTCACCTTTCTCCCACCTTTCATCCCCCTCACTCTTCCTTCTCTAAGTTGCCCCCCTCTCATCCACCAACCTGCCTCCCTCCACTGCCCTCTCACCTCCATCTCTTCACTCCACCTCCTCAAATCCTCAACTGCCATCTTCCTTGTCTCTTGTCCCCCCTCTCCCCCAGCACCACAGAGCCTTTTCTTCTCTTCATTCGGCCCCCTCCCCTCGCTATTCTGCAATACCCCACACTCTTTCAGCAACCCTCCTTACCTCCCCCCTCGTCCCTTGTCCTACCCTCCCCCTCCCCCTCCACCTCCTGCACCCAAAGCCTCCTCCCCTACCTCTTCATTAAAAGTGTGGACCTCAAATATCCGGGGCCTTCGCTCAAACCTTTCAGATCTTTCCATACAGGTTGCCACTGACAAACCAGACATTATCTGCCTAACAGAAACTTTCCTCTCCCAAGACGTGTCTGACTCCCAAGTATCTCTCCCCGGTTACTCCCTCTTACGGTATGACAGACCTGAGCCTCGTCCTGGTGGAGGTGTTGCTCTCTTCATCAAAGACTCTATTCTTCACTCTCCATGCACTGCTCTCACTCCCCCACACCCCCAGGAATACCTCTGGCTTTGGCTTCCCCTCCACTCCCACCTCATGTTTATATGTGTACTGTACCGTCCACCGAACAGTGATGACTCCATCTACACCTCACTATCTGAAAACATGGACCATCTTCTATCTTCTCATCCAAACTCTCTCTTCCTCTTATGTGGTGACTTCAATTGTCATCACGCCAGTTGGCTAGGTGTGGGTACCTCTCTCACCTGCCATGGCACCTCAGCAAAAGCTTTCTGCGACTCATTGGGACTGACTCAATCGGTCAACTTCCCGACCCGGATCTCAACCAATGGTACTCCATCTCTTCTGGATCTGATTTTGACAAATTTCCCTGACAATATCAGCTGCTCTTCCTTCGCTCCAATTGGTTCTTCTGACCACGTCCTTGTCAAAGTGGACATCTCTCTTGCTGTTATCAGAGAACCACCTCACCACCGTCGAGTCTGGCATTTCACTCAAGCCGACTGGCAGGGTCTCCGAGCAGCCATCAAACTTACAGACTGGTCAACTATCACTACTTTCTCAAACATCAACTCATCCTGAGAATTCTTTCAAAGAAACTTGCTCTGCCTCATGCACAGATTTATCCCCTCTCGTGTTCAGTTGTCTTACCCTTCCTCCCGCCCTTGGTTTACTGAAGCTTGTGGCGAGGCAGTTGTCCTGAAACAACTTGCCTTTGCCTCATGAAAAGCAAACCCAACTGAGGGCAATCTCAGTTCCTTCCACAAAGCTCGGAACAAGTGTGTATCTACCCTCAGGAGAGCCAGAAAACAACATCTTTCTCATCTCAAGTCTGAACTCTCAAACCTCTCTCCCTCCTCAAAATCCTGGTGGCGTTTAATCAAATCTGTTTCTGGTGTTTGTTCCCCCTCCATCCCCTCCCTTACCCCAAATGGCCGCACTGCTGATTCCACACGTGATAAAGCTGAATGTCTAAACTCGGTGTTTGCAGCTAAATCTTGTGTGCTAAACCCATCACTATCTCTACCCACTTTACCCAGTCGCACCCAACTGTCCCTGGACTCTGTATCCTTTTCTCCTGACAAGGTGGAGAGCTTGCTTTCAAACCTCGAGTCAGATTCTGCAACCGGTCCAGACGGCATCAGCCCACGTGTCCTCAAAGCCTGCTCTTCTGCTCTTGCTCACCCTCTCTCTGTTCTATTCACCCTCTCATTTGCCCAAGGTCATCTGTCATCTGCTTGGAAATCTGCTAACATCACTGCCCTGCATAAAAAAGGTGCAAAAACAGATCCCTATAACTCCAGACCAATCAGCCTTCTCCCAATCATCAGCAAGGTGATGGAATCCATCATCGCTTCAGATATAAAATCCTTCCTCTTCTCCAATGGCTTGATTTCCAATCATCAATTTGGTTTCAGACCAGGTCACTCCACCCTGGATATGCTGCTTCTGCTCTCCCATCAATGGATGGAGGTCCTCAATGCCAGACAGGAAATCCGAGCCGTATCCCTGGACATTTCACGTGCTTTTGACACAGTCTGGCACCCTGCACTACTCACCAAACTCTCTTCCCATGGTATCCAAGGCCATCTCCACTCATGGCTCGCAGACTTCCTCTCCTGTCGCAGTCAACGTGTGGCCCTAAATGGAGTTCTTTCATCCCCTCTTCCTGTGCAGGCTGGAGTTCCTCAAGGTAGTGTTCTGGGCCCTGTTCTTTTTCTGGTTTTCATCAATGATCTCTCGGACTCTCTGGAAAATCCTCTATTTCTCTTTGCCGACGACTCCACCCTCTGCCGTACCATCTGTCATCCCTCAGACCGGCAAGCAGCAGCTTCTTCGCTCACTGCAGATCTGGATAAAATCACAAACTGGTCCAACACGTGGAACATGTCTTTCAATCCAGACAAATCTCACACTCTCACTATGTCTCTTCGAAAGGACCGTTTACAAAACCCCCCCATCCACTTTCTCAACAATCCTCTGGAAGAAGTCTTTTCTTTCAAGCTTCTGGGTCTCACGATCTGCCATGACCTTTCCTGGGAAAGTCACATTTCCAACCTTGCCTCAAAAGCCAGTCGCCGACTGGGAATCCTCCGTCGTGCAAAGTCCTTCCTCGGCCCTCTTGAGCTCCTGACCACTTACAAAGCTTTTGTCCGTAGCCTGATGGAGTACTGCTCTCCCCTCTGGGCTGGTGCTCCTGCCTCCCACCTTTCTCGGCTTCACGCTGTCGAAACCAGGGAATTTAAGATCATCGGCATCTCCCGCAATGAAGCTGAGTCTTTGGGCCTCTCACTCAATCACCGCAGGTTGGTCGGTGGTCTTTCTGTCTTCTACCGACTCCTCTCCAGCCTTGCCCCCCCTGCTCTCTCTGCGATTTGTCCTCACCACATTTCCACAGGGTGCTCAAGGTCCGCCAACAACCCCCTTCTGGTAAAACTACCAAAATCACGAATCACTGCTCATCTTCACTCTTTCATTCCTCTTTTTTCCTGCCTTTGGAATAAACTTCCGCACTCTATTCTTTCCCATTCTTCCCTCCAGGCTTTCAAAACAGCTGTTCACCACCACCTCTTATCTTCCCCCATCCAAATCCTCGATCTTTTCTACCCCCGATAATCCACCCAAGCCCACTTCCTTCAATTCCCCTGCTTTCCTTCCTGAAAGTCCCTGTAATGTCCATCTTCTCTTCGCCATGTTCCCCGCCCCATCCCCATCCCTCTCCCTTCCACAGTTCACCTAATGTGTCTGTTCCCCACTGTTTTGTCCCTTCCACTCCCGCCCCTCTTGTCTCATGCCTCCTTGCTGTGAGTTGTGTGTTAGCTCTCATGCGAGCCTCGACCAAGGTATACAAAAAAAACCCTGTAGTTTAGCACTTCTGTGGCTCTGAATCCGTCCTGATTGTAATAGATTTTAAAAATTCTCAGATTCAGATCCGGATTCGGATCATCACATACCCAAGGTCTCCACCAAATTTTGTCCAAATCTGTCCGCAACGTTTTTGAGATATTTTGTTCACAAACAAACAAACAAACAAACAAACCAACAAACAGACAGACGGGGTGAAAACATAACCTCCACCCACCTTCGGTGGTGTGGTAAAAAGGTTAGGTTGTGATCATTATTTTATATAACCGGTGTCAACGAGCTTCTCATAGGCTATGACGTTTTGGGGAGGGGGGGGGCATTTGCTTGGAGGTGCGGAGAGAGATAGAGATAGAGATATATATTGAGATTGATTGTTCCATTGTTCCATTCACCCAAGCTAGCCTTGCAGAAAGTGAGAGTCAATGGGTTACCAGTGTGCTCATTTGAAATCATTTAATAAATAAGAGTACTAACTATTTAAACTCACTCGGCTAACAACTCAAACCTTATCACTTCCTCAAATCCACTCCAAATGCTCACCTCCACTCCTCCACCAGCTTTTCTCTCGATTTTTTTGGGATCGCCTTCCCGAGTCTCTCCAATCGTGTTCTTACTTCCATTCTTCTAAAACGGTGAGTCATCCCCTATTCCCAATTCCCAATCTTTGATATTCCCACTTGTCTCTCCTCTTCCGTCCACCCACACCTCTCTTCCACACGTACTCTGTTTGCCAACTTTTCAGGTCTCCTCGATGCTCTCGGTTCCGTTGTCCTGTCTATACGTCCCCACTTATGCTGCCCGTGTGTTTGTTCCTTCCATGTTTCTCCATCGTCCTCTGTGTGCCAACTCGCTCCGCTCTGTCTGATGTGTCAACATTACTGTTGCGTCATTGAGCTCTTCCATGCGATAATCTCTGTCAATAATAAAAAAAAACTCTGCCACAAAATGTTGTCATGGCAACAAAGCAAAAACTTTTAAATAACTGTCAGGTGTGTGTGTGTGTGTGTGTGTGTGTGTGTGTGTGTGTGTGTGTGTGTGTGTGTGTGTGTGTGTGTGTGTGTGTGTGTGTGTGTGTGTGTGTGTGTGTGTGTGTGTGTGTGTGTGATCAATATACAGTAATCTCCTGAATTACAAACTTTCAACCTTGCTTACTTTAAAAACATTTTGACACGAAAAATTTGATTTACAACCTCCAAACCCAACATCGCAAACTTTTGCTCAACTTCAGTCAAGTCAGTTTACACGCTCAAATATTCCCACGCACCCCACACATTCAAACCTTCCCACGCACCCCACACGCTCAAACCTTCCCACGCACCCCACACGCTCAAATATTCCCACGCACCCCACACATTCAAACCTTCCCACGCACCCCACACGCTCAAACCTTCCCACGCACCCCACACGCTCAAACCTTCCCATGCACCCCACACGCTCAAACCTTCCCACGCACCCCACACGCTCAAACCTTCCCACGCACCCCACACATTCAAACCTTCCCACGCACCCCACACATTCAAACCTTCCCACGCACCCCACACGCTCAAACCGTCTCATGCACCCTACACGCTCAAACCTTCCCATGCACCCCACACGCTCAAACCTTCCCACGCACCCCACACATTCAAACCTTCCCACGCACCCCACACGCTCAAACCTTCCCACGCACCCCACACGCTCAAACCTTCGCACGCACCCCACACATTCAAACCTTCCCACGCACCCCACACGCTCAAACCTTCCCAAGCACCCCACACATTCAAACCTTCCCACGCACCCCACACGCTCAAACCTTCCCACGCACCCCACACGCTCAAACCTTCCCATGCACCCCACACGCTCAAACCTTCCCACGCACCCCACACGCTCAAACCTTCCCACGCACCCCACACATTCAAACCTTCCCACGCACCCCACACGCTCAAACCTTCCCATGCACCCCACACATTCAAACCTTCCCACGCACCCCACACGCTCAAACCTTCCCACGCACCCCACACATTCAAACCTTCCCATGCACCCCACACATTCAAACCTTCCCACGCACCCCACACGCTCAAACCTTCCCACGCACCCCACACATTCAAACCTTCCCACGCACCCCACACGCTCAAACCTTCCCACGCACGCCACACGCTCACACCGTGCCACGCACCCCACACGCTCAAACCTTCCCACGCAGCCCACACATTCAAACCTTCCCACGCACCCCACACGCTCAAACCTTCCCATGCACCCCACACATTCAAACCTTCCCACGCACCCCACACGCTCAAACCTTCCCACGCACCCCACACGCTCAAACTCTCCTACACACCGCACACGCTCAAACCTTCCCATGCACCCCACACGCTCAAACCTTCCCACGCACCCCACACGCTCAAACCCTCCTACACACCGCACACGCTCAAACCTTCCCACGCGCCCCACAGGCTCAGACCTTCCCATGCACCCCACGCGCGCAAACCTTCCCATGCACCCCACACGCTCAAACCTTCCCACACACCCCACGCGCTCAAACCCTCCTACACACCGCACACGCTCAAACCTTCCCACGCACCCCACACGCTCAAACCTTCCCATGCACCCCACACGCTCAACCCTTCCCATGCACCCCACACGCTCAAACCTTCCCACGCACCCCACACATTCAAACCTTCCCACGCACCCCACACGCTCAAACCTTCCCACGCACCCCACACGCTCAAACCTTCCCACGCACCCCACACATTCAAACCTTCCCACGCACCCCACACGCTCAAACCTTCCCATGCACCCCACACATTCAAACCTTCCCACGCACCCCACACGCTCAAACCTTCCCACGCACCCCACACGCTCAAACCTTCCCATGCACCCCACACGCTCAAACCTTCCCACGCACCCCACACGCTCAAACCTTCCCACGCGCCCCACACATTCAAACCTTCGCATGCACCGCACAGATTGAAGCCTTCCCACGGACCCCACGCGGTCAGACCGTCCCACGCACCCCACACGCTCAAACCTTCCCACGCACCCCACACATTCAAACCTTCCCATGCACCCCACACATTCAAACCTTCCCACGCACCCCACACGCTCAAACCTTCCCACGCACCCCACACATTCAAACCTTCCCACGCACCCCACACGCTCAAACCTTCCCACGCACCCCACACGCTCAAACCTTCCCACGCACCCCACACGCTCAAACCTTCCCACGCACCCCACACATTCAAACCTTCCCACGCACCCCACACGCTCAAACCTTCCCATGCTCCCCACACATTCAAACCTTCCCACGCACCCCTCACGCTCAAACCTTCCCACGCACCCCACACGCTCAAACTCTCCTACACACCGTACACGCTCAAACCTTCGCATGCACCCCACACGCTCAAACCTAGCCACGCACCTCACACGCTCAAACCCTCCTACACACCGCACACGCTCAAACCTTGCCACGCACCCCACACGCTCAAAGCTTCCCATGCACCCCACTCCCTCAAACCTTCTCATGCACCCCACACGCTCAAACCTTCCCACACACCCCACACGCTCAAACCTTCCTACACACTGCACACGCTCAAACCTTCCCACGCACCCCACACGCTCAAACCTTCCCACGCACCCCACACGCTCAAACCTTCCCATACACCCCACACGCTCAAACCTTCCCATGCACCCCACACGCTCAAACCTTCCCACGCACCCCACACGCTCAAATCCTCCTACACACCGCACACGCTCAAACCTTCCCACGCACCCCACACGCTCAAACCTTCCCATGCACCCCACACGCTCAAACCTTCCCATGCACCCCACACATTCAAACCTTCCCACGCACCCCACACACTCAAATCTTGCCACACAGCCCTCACTCTCAAATCTTCCCACGCACCCCACACGTTCAAACCTTCCCACGCACCCCACACGCTCAAACCCTCCTGCACACCGCACACGCTCAAACCTTCCCATGCACCCCACACGCTCAATCCTTCAGCTGCAACCCTCACACAATCAAACCTTGCCCCACACCCCACACAATCAAACCTTGCCCCACAACCCACACAATCAAACCTTGCCCCGCTCCCCATACATTCAAACCTCCCCCTCGCCCCAACCCCCGAAAGCCTCACCTTGCCCCTGCAAAGCCTCCTTCCCCATCCTGCACCACCCAACGCCCCCTCCTCCACTATCTATAACTGTGTGGATCTCAAACATCCGAGGTCTCCACTCTAACCTGACAGATCTCTCAAGTCAGGTTGCTGCCAATAAACTGGACATCATCCATTCATCCCATCCATCGGGACCACACTCTGTACAGTGTGTCGGTGCTGCTGAAGCAGACTCCTGGGCTATTGGGCACAATCCTGGACAGGTCACCACTCCGACGCAGAGACATCATCAATTTAACAAAATCCTTCCTCCCACAGGATGACCCCCCCCCCCGCCACCCCCTGACCCCCGACCCCTCAGTGTCTCTCCTCAGTTATTTTCTCCTCTGATTTGCTAGACCTGAACCACACCTCAGTGGCGGAGTTGCACTTTACATAAATAACACCATTTTTAACTGCCATTGTACTGATCTTACACCTCCCAACCCCCAGGAGTAGCTCTGACTGCGACTTCCCTCCGCTCCCACCTCTTATTCGTCTGTGTGTTGTACCATCCTCCTAACAGTGACGAGTCCATGTACATCTCTCTCAGACAACATGGACAAACTTTTAACCACTCATCCCAACTCTTTTCCTCATATGTTGCAATTTCAATTGTCACGATGCAACTTGGCTGGGTGTTGATACCTCTCACCAGCCATGGCACTTTGACAAAGGACTTCCGTGACTCCACGGAACTGACTCGATCTGTGAACTTTCCCACCTGAATTCCTCCCAATGGCAAATCCTCCCTTCTGGACTCGGTGATAACTAACTTCCCCACAAATGTCTCCTGCTCTTCCTCTGCTCTGATTCGTTCATCTGATCATATGCTTGTGAAAGTCAATATCTCTCTGGCTATTCTCAGAGAACTGCCTCAATGTTAGCGAGTCTGGCAGTTCACTCAAGCAGATTGGCAGGGACTGTGCAAGCAGCCATCTATCTTCAGGACCGTCCTCATATCGGCCGTCCCTGATGTTAATTCAGCATGGGAATTCTTCCATAGAAACCTGCTCTCTGTCATGCACAGATTCATCCCATCTTGTCTTCAATTATCCTCCCCTTCTTCCTGCTCTTGGTATTCTCAATCCTGTGGTGAGGCAGTTGCCTTAAAACAACTTGCATTCTCCTCCTGGAAGGCTAATCCGCCCAAAGGCAATCTCAGTGCATTCCAAGAAGTCCGCAACAAGTACGTGTCGACTCTCGAGAGAGCCAGAAAACAACATCTGTCAAATCTCAAGATTGAAATTTTAAACTCGTCTCCCCCCACTAAAACCTGCTGATGCCTTCTTAAATCTTTCTCTGGTGTATGCTCACCTTCTCGCCCTTCCCTCTCTTCAAATGGTACCACTGCCAACTCTGCTCTTAAGAAGGACGAATGCCTCAATTCTGTGTTTGCTTCCAAATCTTATGTCCCAGACTCCTCAATCTCGGTACCCATCCTTCCCTGTCTTTCCCAACTGTTCCTGGACTCTGTGTCTTTTGCACCTGAGAGGGTTGATAAGTTTCTTTCAACCCTTGACTCTGACTTGGCTACTGAACCAGGCGGCATCATCTCACGTGTCCTGAAAACCTTCCCTACTGCTCTTGCACATCCTCTCTCTGCCCTTTTTACCCTGTCATTTACCTTAGGTCATCTTCCATCTGCTTGGAAATCAGCCAACATCACAGCATTACATATGGGAAAGTGCAAAAACTGATGACCTTAACTACAGATCAATTATCTTACTTCCAATCATCAGCAAGGTCATGGAATCCATCATCAATGCAGTTGATATGAAATCCTTCGTGTTCTGCAACAACCTCATCTCATCTTAGATCACCCGTTTGATTTCACACTGGGTCACTTCACTTTGGACATGCTGCTGCTACTCACACAACAATGGTGGAGGCCCTCAATGCCAGAGATGAGATCAGGGCCATCTCTCTAGACATATCTCGTGCTTTTGATACAGTCTGGCATCCCTCCTTGCTCTCCAAACTCTCTGCCTATTGAATCCAAAGCCAACTCCACACATGGCTTACTGACTTCCTCTACTCTCATTGCCAACGTGTGGCTCTCAACGGAATCCTTTCATCTCCTCGCCTTGTCAAGGATTGAGTACCCCAAGGCATGGTTCTGGGCCCAGTCCTATTACTGATCTTCATCAATGATCAAGAGCACCTAAAAAATCTTCATCAATGAAAATCCTCTTTATCTATTTGCTGATGACTCCACTGTCTGCCATGACATCTTTCATCCTTCAGACAGGGACGCAGCAGCCTCTTCCCTCTCCTCAGACCTTGACAAAATCACAAACTGGTCAAACACTTGGAATATGTCTTTCAATCCTGACAAATCTCACTCTGAAAGGACTGTTTGGAAAACCCTCCGATCTACTTCTTAAAAATAATCTTCAGGAAGTTCAGTCATTCAAACTCCTGGGTCCCAGTATTAGCCATAATCTTTCTTGGACAAACCACATTTAAAAGTTGGCCTCCAAAGCCAGCCGCCGACTGGACATCCTCCGTCATACAAAGTCCTTCCTTGGCACACCTGAGCTCCTGACCACATACAAAGCTTTCGTTTGCAGCCTGAAGGAGCACTGCTCTCCCCTCTCGGCTGGTGCTCCTGCCTCTCACCTTTCTCGGCTTGACACGGTGGAAACCAAGGCCTTCAACATCATTGGAATCTCCTGCAACGGAGCCAAATCTTTGGGCAAATCACTTTACCATCAGTGGTCTCTCTTCTATCACCTCCTTTTTTGATCTTGCACCCTTTTCCATGCTTTCTCCCCCAAACTCCCAAGTTTCTGCAGGACTCACCAGGTCCACCATCATCCATCCTCTGCTGAAACTACCTAAATACAGGATCACTGCTTACCTCCACTCATTCGTTCCTCTTTTTTTTTCCCACCTGTGGAACCAACCTCTACATTGTGCAACCTGATTAACTGCAAGTCAGATTAAAGTGATTAACTGCTACATCAGATGTTGACCCTGCACCTTCTTCCTCTCGATAATTCCACCAATCACCCTCCACCTCCATCACCGCAAACCACAACATTTAACATAGGATGGTGAAGTTTCATTTTATTAAAATGCAAAGTGACCCTCTCTCTCTCTCTCTGTCTCTGTCTCTGTCTCCCTTTCCCATCCACCCACGTCCTGACACACTACCTCGACCGATTACATTGCTTCTTAAGGGAAAATTACTTTCGTTTTACACGTTTTCAGCTAACGCGGTAAATTCTTGGAACGCAACTACCGCGTTAAACGAGGAATTGCTTTATATGATGCTCAAAGTGGGGATAATGAAACAAACGTCGGGAAACACGCCCTCCCACTCAAGGTGCCACCCTAACGTGGCAGCTAGTACAAGAACTATGTGGGAAGCAGGAATGAAAATGTTTTTTGGTTTGTTTGTTTCTTTTTTTTTTTTACATTTTTTTCATTTTCACCCAACTCTTAAAATTATAGTGTGATGTTGAAAAATTGGTGGTTTTCAGGTAAAACCAGATTTTACAATCCCAGATTTGTGGCTGGTTACCTGTATAAGCTTTGCTCGACATTATCAATGTGTTGATAATTAAAATATTGTTGGCAGTTAACTTATCTTGGACTGTGATGTTGTGCATGAGCAAGCAAGCTAAGTTAATATTGTGTTAAATACATTTGTTAATGTAACTTCACCAAATTTATGTAATTCTCATTTTTCTGTGATTAAATTGTTCAATCGGATGCATTATAGCGGTCATCTCCCCCTCCCTCCACTCTCTAAATATCGGTATCGGCCCTTGAAAAGCCCATATCGATCGACCTCTACTCGTTAACCCCACCCCACCCACACTACCCCACTCCAACCTCCTCCTTCCAATTTTCAAGTTTACCCTCCTTGGAGATTCCTTCTGTATCCATCTTGTCCATGCATCCTCTCCTGCCCCCCATTCCTCCCCACACCCATTGTTTGTCCAAGTCTGTTTCGAACTTGCCATGATCCCCCTCAAAACTCATGATCAAGTGGAAGACACAGCCGTCACTCAAAACTGTAACACCATCTCTACCCAGCCACCAGCACATGTACACGGACGATTTGAGCGGTGAATCAAACACCTGTTGCCATTACCTGGCAGTTACCACAAGAGCACCTAAAAATAATTAATCTATTGTCAACACAAATTTCTACAAATCAAATGAACCACCTTCTGTTTATAGTGGAGAGAAAGTAGGTATGCATCATCATCGACTCCTGTGAGAGGATTTGACGGAGGTCGCTAAAACTTACAGGGACCCTCCCTCCACTCTTGTGGACCGTCTCCACAATTCCCCCGAAAGCGTTTCCATCACTAATTTCGTCTCCAATAGTTTCTTCAAACTCCCACTGATCAGTTTCAGCATTCTGAGAACCTTCAGTGTTGCTAACGACGGTGGAATGGGTATCTGAATCCGAGCTCGACATGCACCGTTTGTCTACGTAAACCGCCATTCGGATCAAGGTGAGTTCACGGTGTGACGTCACTGGCGAAATCGAAAGTACACACTTTAGGGCTTCTTGCGACAATTTCTGATTGGTGAAAAAAAAATTCAATGAACTGCGTTGGTTAATTGTGTTGAGGTTAATTAATAATTGTGTTGCACTCTTGCTTCCAAATCGGAGCGAAAGCTCTGAGCAACTTATACCGCCCACTGCGAAATGTTGGTGCAACATCTAGTGGCAGAGGTTTGATTTGTATAAAAAGAAGGTAAAATATATCGGTTATTTAAAATTGTGTGTTTCTCCACGAAGATCTTTATTAAATCTACTTCAATCCAGATGCTCATGTTGATTTTTAAAGATTACTGGAAGGAACAATAAAAAGTAGATGTTTAGCTTTGCCTGCATGTGCGGCTTTACAAACGCAGAGTGGGAAGTGGTCGCCGTAAACGGGAGACACGGACAGACATCACCGTCCGCGTGATATATATATATATATATATATATATATATATATATATATATATATATATATATATATATATATATATATATATATATATATATATATATATATACACACACACACACACACACACACACACACACACACACACACACACACACACACACACACACACACACACACACACACACACACACACACACTAGCGTGGATCGGCTCACTGCGCTCGTCCCTCCACACGTCGTTGCAGAGATTGACGTCACAGATTTGCTGTGTTGTCATGATTTGCACCAATCATAATGCAAACATTGCTTTTCTAGGAATTTGTTTTTTTAACATTGGCGATGATATATTAATTTGTAATATGAAAAGGTCCAAGTTTTCAAAAGCTCAAAGTGGTCAAGAGTCTAAGCTGTCGAATCTGTCTAACCGGTGTTGAGGTCGAAGGGGACTTAAGGGGTGTAAAGGTCTCTAGGTTCTCGGGGTCAAAAGGGTATAAAAGGTCTAAACTCTAAAGGTTGAAGGGATCTAAAGTGTTGAAAGGGTTTTAAAGGTAAAAGGGTTCTTGTGGGTCTTTTGGGGAATCTGGGTCTTTTGGGTATTTGGGGTCTTCAAGGGTCTTCAACGGTCGAAGGGTTCTCAACAGTGTAAAGCGTCCAAAGGTACATTCCGATGGTACATAATTAATAGACGTACGTGTGTGAAGTCAGGGTGAAACTGGCGTTCAAAGAGCACGTAATTAATAGACACGTAGTCACACTGCTTCACTGCTTGACGAACCAACCGTGTGTGTGTGTGTGTGTGTGTGTGTGTGTGTGTGTGTGTGTGTGTGTGTGTGTGTGTGTGTGTGTGTGTGTGTGTGTGTGTGTGTGTGTGTGTGTGTGTGTGTCCACTGTATATGTGAAAAATCACATCCGATTTTAAGAACTTTCGATTTACGAACTACTTTTCAAGAACACTTGGTGTTTGTAAATGGAGAGATTACTGTAGTGTTGTATTTAATGAATAATACATTGTTGCTTTAGATGTATACTTTTCAATCACATTGGTAGTTGTGTCATCATTCCGTGGGCCACCCTGTCCATTCATTTTCCATCCAGCTCCATTGTCACCTTTGTTATTTTGCCAAATTGTGGGAGGTGGGGGGGGGGATAGGATAGAGGGGCTTGTAATAACGCCTGTTGCTGCCTGTCAGACCAATTTTTGTATTCTCTTCACTGCTTTTCCCAGGAGAGAAGCCATTTGAGTGCAAACTCTGCAGCCAGAGGTCCAGGGACTACTCGGCGATGATCAAGCACCTCCGCACACATGGCGGTGCCGCCCCCTACCAGTGTCCCGCGTGTCGGCAATTCTGCTCTTCTTTGGCCGCGATGCAGCGACACCTGCGATGTCACTCCTCAGCGGAGCTGCCGGTCGGCTGGCGATTGGAACACGCATACCTCTACCTGTGCTACGTGTGAGCGGCTGGCAGGGAACGGTGACTGTAATTGTCAACGATGCCTGGGGTTCCGGAGGGAGCCCAGGTTATCGAGTTGGGATGAGAGTGTGTACGTGAGTCGTAGATGATTGTAGAGAAGGATATGAGAACTTCGTTCCAAATCGAGCTCCGGAATTGTATTCCTTTCCCTCTTGATCTGTAGTCGTTTTGGGGAGAGTTCGTGATCGAGTGAATGGAGAATGACGAAAGGAACGGGTCGGTGGTTTTTGAGATGAAAGAAGATTGTTTGGGGGTAGCGGTTGGATCAATGGGTGGATATGTCAGCAAGGAAAGCCAATCAAACGGATTGTTGTTTAACATCGAGATGTTTTTTGAGGAATATTTCGGAGGAGAGAGTGAGCTTGGCTGTTTGTGGAGGGGATGGGAGAAGGAGTTGGGGGTGATAAATACATAGGATTGGAGAAATTGGTCACTTCCATTCCCCATGCCACCTGGGAAGGAATGGAAGTGATGGGATGTCATGGCAGTTATGATGGGGGTGTCATGGCAGTGGATTAAAATCGGGACGAACACGGTCACACGAGTGCAAACGATGTGATTGTGCATAGCAGTTTTAGGGGAGTTCCTGTTGCAGAACTCGACGATGAACATGAAGCGTGGTTGGAATGTAGTTGAAGAGCAAGGTACAATGTAGAAATTCTCGTTTATACGGAACAGTTAAAACGACGTTCTTTTGATGTGCATGAAATTCGATTTCGTGCCTTGGAGTCATTTAAATGTGAATTTACGGGAAGAGGAGCAAAATGACAGAAAAATTTGTCTCTCCTACAATGAATGTGTTTCATTGACTGTGAATTTGAAAGCCATATGATGTGGAATGTCTCCTGGGCAGCTGTTAAGCTGGGTGGGACTTGCGTTGTGGGTGGGGCTTGCGTTGTGGGTGGGGCTTACGTTGTGGGTGGGGCTTGTGTTGTGGGTGGAGCTTGCGTTGTGGGTGGGGCTTGCGTTGTGGGTGAAGCTTGCGTTGTGGGTGGAGCTTGCGTTGTGGGTGGGGCTTGCGTTGTGGGTGGGGCTTACGTTGTGGGTGGGGCTTGCGTTGTGGGTGGGGCTTGTGTTGTGGGTGGGGCTTGTGTTGTGGGTGGGGCTTGCGTTGTGGGTGGGGCTTGCGTTGTGGGTGGGGCTTACGTTGTGGGTGGGGCTTGCATTGTGGGTGGGGCTTGCATTGTGGGTGGAGCTTACATTGTGGGTGGGGCTTGCGTTGTGGGTGGGGCTTGCGTTGTGGGTGGGGCTTGCGTTGTGGGTGGAGCTTGCGTTTTAGGGGGGACCTGGCAGTGTGGGTGGGGCTTGCATTGTGGGTGGGGCTCGTTATGGAGTGAAACTGTGATAAACCAACTGCCAAGGTTAATCGTCAATATTATTGTTGTTTCTTGTTTCATCACTGCAGTTGCTGCATTTACAAAGTGAGTTTAGTTGTTTGTTTGTTTTTTTTAACTTTTATTTTCTTGTTCAGCTGTGAATTTACTGAGCATGGGACTGGAAGGAATGTTCATGTTCCCTCGGATTGTTTCCATGTCGGTATAAAATGTGTGGCTGCTTGAATACCCCCATGGGCTTGTGACACCATTTTATATATTTGAATTTTTTTTTTTTTTGGCAAAACAATCTACCTCAATGAAAGACAACACATTGGTCTCTCAGAGTTTGTCCGGTCGGTTGGATTGTGTGTCCAGCTCCATTGTTTTCATTGTCTATCTGTCCATTGAAGTGAATATTGAATCTGGTTGAGTGATTCTGACAGCTGAACGCAGAGCCAGTAGTGTTGTCGAGATATAATTATACAAACTGTTATGTGGCCAGTATTACCCCAGCCAGCATGGATGATGTCCAAGAGGGTATTATCGGCATGATGTTAAACAACTTTAGCAGCCAGCATCTTTACATACACTGGTTGGTTCAGCGTTGGGCCAAGATTGCCTGTTTGGGGACATTCATTGAAGAGTTATCGACGCCTTTGTGGAACCCACCCTTAGAGTGCGACCATCCACTTTAGACAGGTTCTATGAGATAAATTAATATTCCGCATCATTTCCCAAAACACCCACTCGTGTGCCTTTCAGTCTAACCAAAGTGTTTTGCCTTCTATCATGTTAAATGGTGTCCCAAGAGGGAGTGGGGGGGGGGGGGTTGAGGGTGCGGATGGAAAAAAAGCAGCGGTTAGTTCATAGGGAGCAAAGCATTGAGAAAGATCGTTTCTGCAGTGGGATTGAAGAGGTGCTGATCATGCAGCAAGGAAGGTCCAGCATTTATCATAAGAGTGCTTGATTGAAAGAAAGAGCACCTAAGAAGAGGTAGTATGGAAAATGTGTGCCAACTGTTACTAGGAAAGAAAAAGAACACCTGGGAAGCTTAGGAATACTGCATCACAATAGGACTGGGATGAATGTACCACCAGAAAGCGAGAGAGAGAGAGAGAGAGAGAGAGAGAGAGAGAGAGAGAGAGAGAGAGAGAGAGAGAGAGAGAGAGAGAGAGAGAGAGAGAGAGAGAGAGAGAGAGAGAGAGAGAGAAAGAGAGAGAAAGATAGAGAAAAATAGAGAAAGATAGAGAAAGATAGAGAAAGAGAGAGAAAGAGAGAGAAAGAGAGAGAAAGAGAGAGAAAGAGAGAGAAAGAGAGAGAAAGAGAGAGAAAGAGTTCCAAGATGGCGCTGGTGATGCTGAGATCTGCACCGACCATTAACACGGAGCACTAGCCACAGAGCACTACCCAGCTAATATACCATGATGGTGCTGCTGAGAGTAACATGAGGTTGCTGTGCCGTTACTGTGAAAGTATCTTTTGAGGGTGATCTGAGAGTTGAGTACTGTGATGATGCGATGAGAGTAGAGTACTGTGACGGCGCTGTGAGAGTACCTCAACGGTGCTGTGGAATTACTATGAGAGTAGAATACTGTGACGGTGCTGTGAGAGTACCACGGCAGTGCTGTGGAAGTACCGTGGCGGTGCTACGGGATAGAGTACCATGACGATGCTGTGAGACATTTTGTTAAGCATTACTGGGACTCACAATGGGGTATTTGGTGGAAGGCAGACACGGTAGTATTGCAAAGTAGTTATTTTTTTTTTACAGTGAGGACTTTTTGATTGTAATGACAGAAGGACGTTGTACATTTCACTGCCTTGTACCTGTACTTAACAGTCGTTGCTGGCTTTTTAATAAAACGTTGGAATGAACAGTTTGTTTCTGTTTCAAACACCTTTTGTCTCGCCTGTCATCGCCTTCTTGGTTTTTCGGTTCACTAATTCAGTATTCACAGTGCAGCCAATTTGGGACAATCAATCATGAATTTCAGAGTTTTCAGAATTTCAGAGTTCATGACCTGTAGGAATTTTTTTTTTTTTACTGAGAAAATTCATATTCCTCATATGGAGCACATTTGAAGTTGGAGAAGCTCGTTATTGCGGATTGGGACGAAATCAATATACAGTATATATGAATGTGGATACATATACATCTTCTTCTTCTTCTTCTTCTTCTTCTTCTTTCGGCTGCTCCCGTTCGGGGTTGCCACAGCAGATCATCCGTATGATCCGCATAGTGATTTGGCACATGTTTTACGCCGGATGCCCTTCCTGACACAACCCTGGTCGCCTCTTACGACACAGGGATATGGTACACCTATTTTAACCGGGGTATACACCGGCCCAGTATACTGGTACTCATTTCGCCGACCTCGGAAGGATGACAGGCTGAGTCAACCCCCTGGTGTATTAATTCAGTGGCTCAACGGGGCTTGAACTCAGGACCTTTTGGATCCCAAGCCGCTGCCCTAACCACTGCACCAACACCAGGCTTGTATGTGGATATATATATATATATATATATATATATATATTTATTTATTTATTTGTTGACATGGTCAGATGTAACAATGAGAGTGGTTCCTGGATGGCCACCCATTTAGCCTTTGACCTCCAATGATTCTCAGAATCCGTATCGCCATTATATCCTTTTTTCGTCCCGTCACTTTTTCAAATGTTTGAATTATCCACAGAGATCCGTTCCACAAAATTCCATGTCAGTATCGATGACTGATGCATCATTTTTGATGCACCTTATTTGTTCATGAAATGGATGCAATTGGAACTTAGACAGTGTGAATATTCTGAAAAATGATCATACGCATAATTCCTCCTGTTTGATGTCCATATATACCCAAAAATTACTCAACTTTAGAGAATTCCAGGTGCTTTGAATACGGTTGATATGATAGGTGTCATCGTCAAGGTGACAATCTTCAAGGCCAAGTTTCTGATGGCACCGAATTCAACAGCTGATGTATATTTTGGACCCATTGAGGCAGAAATTAGATGTAAGTTGACTTTTCAGCAATTTAACATGAATTCCTCGTTGGTATGGGCAACATGTCAAAAATTTTTTTTTATAAGTATCGCCCTGGTCAAGCGATGTGACATTGAAGGTATTTCATCATGACCCTTCTCATTTGGTGGCGAGTTTAGTTATATTTGTGAGGTTGGAAGACATAAAGTTCACACCAACAGATGACTCACACCAGTCAGAGCTGTTCCCAGAACCCTCCACATTCGCCATTTGAAGTGCGTTGTTCAGCCTGATGGTCTGAGGGTAGAATTTTACCAGAACTCCACTTTTGAGTTTCCAGCCGAGTATACCACCTCCGTAGGTTCCCTGGTTACCGAGTTCGCAATTCAAGACGACTCGCCTGATGAGAGCGCCAATACTGTGAATCTGGAGGATGTTTTCAGGGAATGATTTGTGGTGACCATCTGCGGGGACGCTTGGTGGATCGGGAAGGTGGTGGTTATATCAGAGGATGACAATGATGTCCAGATTTCCACCCTGCATCCATGCGGGCCAAGGACAGCATTTCATTGGCCCACAAAAGGTTGATGAGTGTTGGCTTGGTCTGGCGAGTATTATTGGGAAGCTGCACCCATGCGATTGGCTGATGCAGATTATGGGATCGAGGAGTTATTGCCTCAATGCATTTATATGTAACGAGGTCCATTCGAAATTCGTCTCCAGGGTGTGGCAGCGAGTCTAAGTGTTTGCAGTTTAATTCAAATTTTCTAATTGGTAAATTGATGGATCATGAAATGGAGTATATTTTGAATATTAATGCAGGACATTAGAATAGTGTTTGAGAAAATTCATTTTGTAATTATTAATGGCTCACGTCATTGAGACGTAACGTACCAATTTGACACCGTACAATCCATCCATCCATTATGTCGTCTCCAGGGTATGGCCAGTACTTTGCCCTTGAATTTAATGTTTACCATACATTTCACATACGGAACTGACACATTGATTGTTACGATTATTAATGAATAATTAATTATTATATTGATTAATAATAATATACTCGCCGAAACCCCATCACAGACGGATTCCGAAGGTTGACTATTGCCACGATGTGCGATCCATTCTTACAGGTACGAAGTTTCTTTCAGTCCAGGTCACAGTACCGAGAAAAACGTGACGCGACCGCTAGGAGGAGCACAAAATTGGTCCTTCAGTATTAATATATAGACACCAGTGTGTGTGTCAGTGTGTCTCCCCCATAACTTCACAACTATAAAACCTTGCAACCTGAATCTTTGCATGAATATTAAGAAAACTCCAAGGAAGTGCAGGAGTGAAAATGAGGTGTTTGGGTTAATTAAAACACTCCTTTTGAAAATAATAAACGGCCTTATTTAATTATATCCTTCATCAGGCGATCCTCGGCCAACCTCGCCCTCTGGGGTCTTAAGGCGTTTCCTGGGTAACCTCGCTGGGGTCTGAAGCCGCCATGTTTTTCGGCCTGCTCAACATGACATGACTTGGAACAGGCCGCAACAATTTCTTAACTATAAAGTCTTTTTTCCCCCACTTTCCTCACTCATATTATCGAATAATACCTGATCAGAGCTATGAATCGGCGGGTACATTGCAATGGTTACAAAGGCCTGGAGATGCCAGCGTTCGTGGCTTTACTTCATCCCCCCCCCTCCATGTGATAACCTTGAGAATCTCTTCAACTCAGAGGAATTACAAAATTTAAGCTCAACAATAGTTCCGATGCTGAAATCAGATTTTTCTATTTTTCTGAAAAAAGAAAAAAAGTTCAGTAACCCAGTTCGGATATTCCTCGAGTGCTTAAGCCACTTACCGAGCGCCTGACAGTAGCGGTCCAGTTCGTGTCCCAATCAGGATGTGCAGTCGACAGTTACTACAAGGTAGAGGTATGCATACAGCATACACGGACGTGGTACAAATGGGTAGATTTGGATCTATACGGACTCTCCGCAGGTGTGTGGACATACCACAACTGTTACAGGTGCCGTGGTGACAAAGTTTCATCCCACATCTTATGGAGGTTCCATCAGGTTTTCCTTTGTCCCCACACCTGTTTCTAAAGCATTTGGTAATCAGATTTGCTTTACAAAGGTTGTACGATTCCTTTTTTTGAGTTTCAAGGCAAAATATATTTGATAACTCCCGAATTCTGAGCCGTTTGCAGTATTAACGTATTTTCTAAATTACCGAGCCAATTTTTTTTTTCCACCATTCACACACAGCTGTTTATAACGAATAATATAAAATTGTATATATATATATATATATATATATATATATATATATATATATATATATATATATATATATATATATATATATATATAGTCGCCGAAATAGGTGAACCTTATTGTCAGTAATTCTGTCTGTTTGTTTGGAGGTTTGTTCGTTTGTCATCAGCATAATTGGTAGTAAACGTGGGTGGATTTTGACCAAACTCGAGTGGTAGGTACATCTTATGACCTAGTGCTTTAGAAATTGTGATGGTTGCTAGGGACACTTTGGTTCCCGAGCAACAACCGAAAAACCTTCAAAATCGGTACCGTTCACGCGAAATCAATTCCGAAAGCCATTATCCCACGTATGGTTATGAAATTTGGCACAAATGATCGACAGGTGATGCTCTATCAAATATATACCGGTTTTTGTGATAGATGGAATACTTTACCTGCAGCGCCTCCAACAATTAGGGTATGCGCGAAAATTGAAGGCCCCCTAGCGACCGGGTGAGTGCATCGATACGAATGAAACTTTGCAGGTTCATGGTACTAAATGAGTACTACAACTTTGCCTCAGGACATATTGACTGATTTCGCTTAGGTCAGGGGTCAAAGGTCAATTAGTGCAAAAATCGATAATATGCAAGAGCTGGAGGTGCCTTCGTGCCAAATGCTACTCCTCCTAGGGTTATGGTCGGATGGTCATGAAAATTCACACTAATCGTCTGGAATACATTCTGCACAAACGATCGAGCTGGATTTTCGATTTAGATCTTTGTTCACCCAGAGCACCCCCTCAAACTTTGGGGATTTCCGATTTCAAACCGCATTTTCGGTACTTTTCACTCAAATGGATACCGAGTGGTTATCAGTAGATGGAACTCGATGAGATTTGATATGCATAATCTTAAGGCGATTCCCTATCTGCTATATGACATCCATTTTGCTCTATATATCTTATAGTTTCCATGCTCGGCGACCCATCGCCACCTACCGGTATATATATATATATATATATATATATATATATATATATATATATATATATATATATATATATATATATATATATATATATATATATATATATATATATATATATATATATGCTTTGTAAGTGGGAAAACCTGCAAAATCGGCAGTGTATCAAATACTTGTTCTCCCCACTATATATATATATATATATATATATATATATATATATATATATATATATATATATATATATATATATATATATATATATATATATATATATATATATATATATATATATATATATATATATATATATATATATACAGTGGGGAGAACAAGTATTTGATACACTGCCGATTTTGCAGGTTTTCCCACTTACAAAGCACGTAGAGGTCTGTAATTTTTATCATAGGTACACTTCAACTGTGAAAGACGGAATCTAAAACAAAAATCCTGAAAATCACATTGTATGATTTTTAAATAATTAATTTGCATTTTATTGCATGAAATAAGTATTTGATCACCTACCACCCACCAGTAAGAATTCCGGCTCTCACAGACCTGTTAGTTTTGTCTTTAAGAAGCCCTCCCATTCTCAAAGGGGGTGGGAATCAAAGGGAGCGGGGCGGAGAAACGTCCGGGTTGGACTAAAGCTTACCTGTGGGCATGTTTGCACCTGAGATGCCCCCATTATCTTGTGGTAACCCACCCCACGGCCATGACGGGATTCAGCCTGCATCATTAAAATGGGGACCATGACCGAGAAATGTGATGATGACCATGGTGTGAGTGTTGTGAAGATGTGTGAGTCCCACTCGATCCCGCACAACTTGACATGTGCAGCAAGGGCATGATGTCCGCATAATTTTGGGGCAAGCAAATTTGAAAATTGGCTCCCCAGGTAACGCTGGGTCTATTAGCATCCACTGGGGGAGGCGGTCAAGTGTAAATATCCTGTGAATAGTGTCGTTTAGGCTTAGAGTAGGAATGTAAAGTATAAGTGTTGTGTTTTTGTGGAACCTTTTGTTTCCCCTCCCCAGATCACTGGAAGAGTGTTGGGCAAGAGTGATGATCCAGAGGATGGAGTGCAACTTCGCTCAGTGCTCTCATGTGATAAAATAAAATAAATAAATAAATAAATGAATGATTGTTTAGGCGAGGATAAGGCCATAAGGGGGTAGTACATTAAGCAGGATAGGTAAGTTAGCTGCGACTCGCTGCCCATTGCCCCTCCTACTTTATTTCGTTAGGTTAAATAGGTGTGAATCAGTAAGTGTTAAGGCTGGTACGGTAGCGCCTGTGATATACCTTGCAGGAGCTGCAGTACCAGAGGAGGGGGCAGTGTTACGTTTGAGGGGGGGGGGTATGCATTCAAAGGGTAATTAGGATGTTTAATTAGGTATGCCATGCTGTTCGAGTGTACCAGGATCTCGATGTAATAAGTAGCAATTCAGTGGTGATAAGTTGTCTAGTAAATGTCCATTTCTTCAAGGGGGAAATGATAATTGTCACGTAATTAGATAGGGACACGGGATAGGGTAAGTGTGTCTGCGTAAACCCCTTTTAGTAGTCCCTGGAGGCTGGCCGTGATGTCACAGGACAGTGCTGCGGATGGCTCCGCCCCGTGATCACGACTGGCGGAAGGCGACGGCGCAGGGCCAATAAAACGGCTCGATTGGAAGTGACGACGGGAGGATAAAAAGGTTCTGTTCGGGGTCGGATAGGAAGAGGAAGAAGATCGGGACAGAAAGACCGTTTTTTTTTGGGGGTGGAGGTTGTTGTGCTGGGAGCGTGCTGTGTTGTTGCGCTGATTCGGCCCTGGTTTGATCGTGTCTTGTAGCCTTGCTGAGCCTCGTGCCTCACCTTGGTTGGCTCTGGGGTTCTGCTGGTTCGGAGTACGGGGTCGAACGGCGGGCGGACCTGCCTCCCTCTCCTGCTCGCAATTTGGCACCAGAACTGGTTCCCTGGCGGCTGTGAGCGGACTTGGGCCAAGACCAGGAGGTCGACAGCACCACGGTTTCTCCTGCCCCCCCTGACGAGAGCAAGGCCAGCTCGTCCGACGCCAATCCAGGGACTGTTGCGTCCACACCACGGTCCAGCCTGACCACCAGGAATAGCTACGTTTTGTTTGTGTGTGTGTGCGTGTGTGTGTGTGTGTGTGTGTGTGTGTGTGTGTGTGTGTGTGTGTGTGTGTGTGTGTGTGTGTGTGTGTGTGTGTGTGTGTGTGTGCGTGTGCGTGTGCGTACGCGTGTGTGTACCTGGCGCCTTAGAGGGTTTGAGATTTGTATATTCATTGGAATTGTCTGTTTTCCCCACGCCCGATCCCACACCATCCCGTCGAATCGCCTCGGATCCCTCTTCTTGCCGAGTCTTGTTATTTCTGGTTAGAGGAATAAACGTTATCAATTCAGTGAAAAGAGACTCGTGCCACCTTCCTCGTCCCGTTTGCGGTAGAGCGATTAGAACCGCCATCTTTGGGTTATAAATAAATAAACCGCCTCCATCGTTTCGGCTCATTCTACGTTGGCGGGACTCTTCAAGTCCCGTGGACGTCACAATATATATATATATATATATATATATATATATATATATATATATATATATATATATATATGTATGTATGTATGTGTGTGTGTGTATATTGTTGCGAATTCGCGCCCGCCGGCCTGCGATCAGCCGCTCGACTCGAATGGCGGCCTCCTCGCCCACCGGACGGACAATTCAGTCATGACCCTCTCGGAACAACGCCGGGAGCCAGTCACGGGTGGGGGTTTAACCTCACCATGATCGTGCCAATTTCCCACCCGCGCAGGATAGGGTTGCTCACCAAATTCGATCGACCTCAGTACCTGCGCAAATGGTCGACCGGGCGATCGTACCACGCCACAGGCCGACTCCGGACATGAACTGCTTAAGCGGTCCGTTCCGTGCTACAGTGATAACCGAGAGTGTTATCGTCAGCCTTGACGGTTCCGATTCATTACCAGGATGTTGCACCCACTATGAATCCTTTACGTGATGCAAGATGGAGGGTCAATAAAAAAGGAAAAGAGACGAAGCAGAGCGGGAACAGTTCAACAAGCAAGTGTTTTTATTCACACACACACACACACACACACACACACACACACACACACACACACACACACACACACACACACACACACACACACACACACGCACGTATCCACAGCCATACAGTCAAAATGCACATAAAACAGTTAAAACAATAGAAGCAAATGTAGAGCTACAACCGACTATACACATACACATGGCAACACTTAAAACAATACTTGAGCCAGACTGGCGCCACCCACAGACATTTACACAAAAACCCCAAAGAAAAGAAAGAAAGAAAGAAGTCACGACTTCCCTTTTATGGCTGGTGAGTCGCTCTCCCGCGACCGTCCGCGTGGTCGCGCCTGGCTCCGACCTCTCTCGCGGCCGGCGAACCCTCTCCGGCACTCCGCGTCCGGACACGCAGGTCCACCTCACAACGGGCGCTGCCGCGTCTCCCGTTCGTGCCTTCGTTGACAGGCCGCTCGCCAAGCTGCGAGCGCAGGACCTCTTCCCCCGATAAGACAAGCAGCGCCAAGAAGGAGACGACGTCCAGCCCAGAAGCTCAAACAACCCAAAGAACACAGGAACTCTTGAAGAGAAGGAGCCAGGAAGCCTCGAAGACAAACTCTACCTACTGAAGATCCGTGCTGTCCGCCTTTTGTAGCGGGGGGCTCCGCCCCTCGCTCCGCCCCGTTTTTGGCCCCGCCTCCCTTCGAGCTTCTTGGAGAAGCCTCTCGAAGGGGGGCGTGCCCTCTCGCTCTCCCTCCACCCCGCGCCATGCGGGGGCCGGGGGAGTCAGTTTTTGGCTCAGGGCCAGAGAATTATTCCCCCAAAAAGAGGCCCCCACCTTTTCTCACCTTTGACCCCCGGCTCGGATCGCACCTTCACCACACCGAGCGCGGAGAATTTAGTTGGGAGAAACAGGCAGGAAAAACCCCCAAGCATCGTTGGTGGTTTTTGTTCTTCCACGGCGCTCGTAACCGCACGGGGCCTATTGAATGGCGAGTGGCGAAGATGTGGTAGCGTAGGTGGTGGAGGTGCCGTGGTTGTAGTGTGGTTGGCGCTGTGGTGGGGATGGCGTGGTTGTTGAGATGCTGTTTGTTTGAAATAAAAGATAGAACAGAAAAATGGCTAACTCAAAGCGTCGCAGCCTGGATGGATCACATAAATTCCCCCTATACAACGGGTTTGGGCTAACTACACATGTACTTATGGAGATATCTCACCTGAGGACTCTTTATGGTGTAATGCGAATTTCCACAACCGTAACAAAATATATGTATGTATGTATATATATATATATATATATATATATATATATATATATATATATATATATATATATATATATATATATATATATATATATATATATTTATATATTTATATATATATATATATATATATATATATATATATATATATATATATATATATATATATATATATATATATATATATATATATATATATATATATATATATATATTTATATATATATATATATTTATATATATATATATTTATATATATTTATATATATATATATATATTTATATATTTATATATATATATATATTTATATATATTTATATATATATATATATATTTATATATATATATATTTATATATATATATATATTTATATATATATATATATTTATATATATATATATATATATATATATATATATATATATATATATTTATATATATATATATATTTATATATATATATATATATATATATATATATATATATATATATATATTTATATATATATATATATTTATATATATATATATTTATATATATATATATATATATATATATATTTATATATATATATATATATTTATATATATTTATATATTTATATATATATATATTTATATATATATATATATATATTTATATATATATATATATATATATATATATATATATATATATATATATTTATATATATTTATATATATATATATTTATATATATATATATATATATATATATATATATATATATATATATATATATATCTATATTGTTGTGGTTACCAAATTCGCAAACCACCATTCAGGTCCCTTAGGTGAGATATCTCGGTAAGTATATGTGTAGTTAGGCCCAAACCCGTTGTCTAGTGGGAATACATGTCATTTATGCGTGCTGCGACTCTTCAGGATAGCCGTTTTTCTTTTACTATCTTTATTTTGGACCAACCGCCATTGTTACCACCACCAACCACAACATCAACCACCCACCGCGGCGCCGCTTCACGTCACACCTCGCAACCGTCGCATCGCCACCGTTCTTGCGCCGCTTGTGGGTACCGGTGTTGGACTCGTGCAGGGCGCGCGCCGGACAGCGTGTACAAAACCACGGATTTTCCGCTTCAAAAACGGATCAAAAACGACACACGCCCACTTTTGTGCCGTCCAATCGGTGAGCGAGGGGCGATTTGGCCCCGCCTCCAGGGCGTTGGAGGGCGATCGCTATATGCAAATTTATGGATCAAAAAGCATTCACGCCCACTTTTTCTCGGGCCAATGGGGAGCGAGGTGAAAGGTCGAAGGCAGGGGGTCAAAGATGAGAGAGCGAAGCCACGGGGCTTATATAAGCGACCGCGTTCGTCAAGTCAGGAGAGTTAAGACTTCGCAGTCGGTGGAGTTGGGAAGAAGAAGCAAGAAGGAGTTGGTCGTCGTCGTGTGCGTTGGAGTCGGAGCGAAGGGGACGGAGCTGTGGAGAGGCGGCGAGGGCAGACGAGGGGGTGCTCGCGTCGTGCCGGGAGCTGCACACCAGGGAGGCCGACGGCGCGACCTGGCCGAGGTGGACACGCTCGTCGCGGGACTCGAGCCACAGAGTAGAAATCCTCCTTTCCCCCGAGCATCAGCAACCCCCTCCTGTTTCCCCCCGCGCTGAGATAGTGCGACCAAGGGGGCCCCTTTCCCACCCCCTGCCAGACGCTGTCCGCGAGGCCCGCGGAGTTGAGGCACCATCGCCGCTCCGCGTCTCATCACCAGACGGGTAGGCCCGACCCGGTCTCGGCCTCAGGCCCGCCTCATCCTTGAGGGTTCTCTTTTCTTTTCTTGGTTTTGGATACGTGTTGTCGGCGCCGTCTGTGAAGTAAAATTGTATAAGTGTTGCCGTGTGCTCGCGTAATCGGTATTAGATCTGCATTGTCGCATTTGCTTTTTGTGTAAAATTGCATTGTGTTTCTTTCCTTTTCTATGTGCTTTTGGTGGAATTGAATATGTGTGCTTTCCGTTCATCGCGAATAAATGTGCTTTGTGTTGAACTGTTTCCCGCTTCGCCTCGTCATTTCTTTCATTGAATCCTCATCTTGCTTCACGTAAAGGGTTGGTAGTGGGCTGAATACGCCCGATAATTAATCGAACCGTCAAGGTCGACGAATAACACCGCTCGGTTATCCCGATAGTACGGAACGGGTCGCTTAAGTGGCCCGTGTCCGAAGTCGACCTGCGGCGAGGTGCGATCGCCCGGTCTACCCTCCGTGTGGGTACTTAGGTAGGTCGAATTTGGCGAGCAACCCTATCCCACGCGGGGGCTGATTGGCTCGATCGCGGTGAGACCGAAAGGTCCACCCGTGACTGGTTCCCGGCGTTAGTCTGAGAGGGTCACGACTGGATTGTCCGTCCGGTGGGCGACGTGCCGCGATTCGAGTTACGTGGCCGTCAGCACGCCGGCGGGCGCGAATCCGTAACACTGGTGTCAGGTCGTGCGATACAAATCCATCGCCCTCCTCGCAGCACTGGTATCGGAGAACAGGAAAACGGGCTCTCCTGTCTCCAGCTAAATTCACGGGAATCGGTCCAGGGGTGAGAGAAGCGACCCCTGATTCCCTCCAAATTACGAGCGAGCGAAATTAACCCTTCACGAGAAGCAAGATGGCGTCTCAAGGCGAGCGGGAGCCGGGGGTATTAGAAATGGATGTAGAATGTGTGGAATCCATGGCTCAGGATGGAATCCCCGTGCAGGAAATGTTGATTGTGCAGGAACACGGACTCGCCCAACTGAACCCAGAGCCCGAAATAGGTGCGGCAGCGGCCGCGGTGTATGACACCTCCCCCCCCCTCTCCACCAAAACCCTTCCCCAACCCTTGCCGAAACGGCTCAGCTGAGTGCATCCGACATGGCCCAGCTATGCGCCATGCTGGCGGCAATGACAGCAAGGATGGATGCAAATACAAATGAAATGAAAAACGAAATGAAAGGCATGAACGAAAAGATGGATGTGAATACACAAAAGATGGATGCGAATACACAAAAGATGGATGCGAATACACAAAAGATGGATGCGAATACACAACAAATGAACGAAAAGATGGATACAAATACAAATGAAGTGAAAACGACGATGGATGCGAATACACAGCAAATGAGGGAAGAAATGAAAGAGCTACGGGGTGAGACGCAGAACATGGGCCGATGCCTGCAGGCGGGCATGAAGGCCGTGACCAGGGAGATAGGAATGGCGACTCCACGTGTGGAAGCAAACGAGCTGGAAGGGGGTGCAGCGGCTGACAGGCCCGCGGTGGAGGCGGGTAAAAAAATAATTCGGGGGGCGTGTTGGGCGAGGGTCGTGACAGAGGAATCGACGGTGACCAAAAGGGAAAAATTAAATGGGGAGACCAAAACGTGTGAGACGAGACACGAGGTGACGACGACAGAAACTTATAAATGTATAGAGACACGGGAGACAGAAAAAATAGAGGAGAGACTGCACGATGAAGACGGGGTAAGTGACGCACACACACACACACACACGGAGGTAGTGGAGGATAATGGGGGTGAGCTCGCAGAGCGTGTAGGGACCCAGTGCGAGCACCTGGATGGCCTCCTCCAGGAACGAGGGGAGGGAGTATGCCCCCTTGAGGCGAGTCACGACCAGGTGAGTTCGGTCGTGCTTTGCGAGGATGAGGGGACGAGTGCTGCGAACGGGTGCACGGAGAGCTTGGGGGGTATAGAGGCCCCGGAGACCCTTGTGGGGACACGAATCCCCAGTGTGGTTGTCCCTGTATGTGTGGTGCAAGGTGTGAGTGCGTCCCCGTGTGTGGAAGCGACCCCGTGTGTGAGTGGTGTGGTGGCGATGGTGCCGGAGTACGTGCTTCCCAGCACGCCGTGTGTGGGTGAGGCACCGTGCGTGAGTGAGGCCGTGTGTGTGGATGAAACGGCCAGTATGAGTGAGGCACCGCGGGTGAGTTCCCCCGCGTGTGTGAGTGAGGGACGGTGTGTGGATGAGGCACCGCGGGTGAGTGCCCTCGCGTGTGTGAGTGAGGCACGGTGTGTGAGTGAGGCACCGCGGGTGAGTGCCCCCGCGTGTGTGAGTGAGGCACGGTGTGTGGATGAGGCACTACGAGTGAGTGGAAGGCCGCGAGTGCGTGGATCCACGTGTGCGAAAGAGGTAGCACGCGTGAGTGAACGGCCGAGTGCAAGGGAGACCGTGTGTGTGAGAGAGCGGTATGTAAGGGAGATGTCGGTGGGCATGCGGGAGCACGCAGCCGCGTCTCCCGGTGTGAATGTGAGGGAATGGACTGTGAGCGTCGTAACACGCAGGTGTGCGTGTGTTGAATGGCGACGACGGCGACATGTAAGGAAAGAACTCTACCTCTACTCTACCCTGGATCTACCTCTACTCTACCAGGTCACTCTACCCTAGATATGCTGCTACTGCTCTCCCATCAATGGATGGAGGTCCTCAATGCCAGACAGGAAATCCGAGCCGTATCCCTGGACATATCACGTGCTTTTGACACAGTCTGGCACCCTGCCCTACTCACCAAACTCTCTTCCCATGGTATTCAAGGCCATCTCCACTCATGGCTCGCAGACTTCCTCTCCTGTCGCAGTCAACGTGTGGCCCTAAATGGAGTTCTTTCATCCCCTCTTCCTGTGCAGGCTGGAGTTCCTCAAGGTAGCGTTCTGGGCCCTGTTCTTTTTCTGGTTTTCATCAATGATCTCTCGGACTCTCTGGAAAATCCTCTATTTCTCTTTGCCGATGACTCCACCCTCTGCCGTACCATCTGTCATCCCTCAGACCGGCAAGCAGCAGCTTCTTCGCTCACTGCAGATCTGGATAAAATCACAAACTGGTCCAACACGTGGAACATGTCTTTCAATCCACACAAATCTCACACTCTCACTATGTCTCTTCGAAAGGACCGTTTACAAAACCCCCCATCCACTTTCTCAACAATCCTCTGGAAGAAGTCTTTTCTTTCAAGCTTCTGGGTCTCACTATCTGCCATGACCTTTCCTGGGAAAGTCACATTTCCAACCTTGCCTCAAAAGCCAGTCGCCGACTGGGAATCCTCCGTCGTGCTAAGTCCTTCCTCGGCCCTCTTGAGCTCCTGACTACTTACAAAGCTTTTGTCCGTAGCCTGATGGAGTACTGCTCTCCCCTCTGGGCTGGTGCTCCTGCCTCCCACCTTTCTCGACTTCACGCTGTCGAAACCAGGGCTTTTAAGATCATTGGCATCTCCCGCAATGAAGCTGAGTCTTTGGGCCTCTCACTCAATCACCGCAGGTTGGTCGGTGGTCTTTCTGTCTTCTACCGACTCCTCTCCAGCCTTGCCCCCCTGCTCTCTCTGCGATTTGTCCCAACCACATTTCCACAGGGCGCTCAAGGTCCGCCAACAACCCCCTTCTGGTAAAACTACCAAAATCACGAATCACTGCTCATCTTCACTCTTTCATTCCTCTTTTTCCCGCCTTTGGAATAAACTTCCTCACTCTATTCTTTCCCATTCTTCCCTCCAGGCTTTCAAAACAGCTGTTCACCACCACCTCTTATCTTCCCCCATCCAAATCCTCGATCTTTTCTACCCCCGATAATCCACCCAAGCCCACTTCCTTCAATTCTCCTGCTTTCCTTCCTGAAAGTCCCTGTAATGTCCATCTTCTCCTCGCCATGTTCCCCGTCCCATCCCCATCCCTCTCCCTTCCACAGTTCACCTGTGTCTGTTCCCCAATGTTTTGTCCCTTCCACTCCCACCCCTCTTGTCTCATGCCTCCTTGCTGTGAGTTGTGTGTTAGCTCTCATACGAGCCTCGACCAAGGTATACAAAAAAAAAAAAAAAAAAAGAAAGCCGGGTAGCGGCTGTCGCTGTTTCGGGGACCGTGCCGGGTTCGCCCAGCAGTGAGCACGCGGTCCGTGCTGTGCAACGCACGAGACCACCACGTGCTCGCTTGCGAGAGTGAAGTCCCGGTCCGGAAACGCACGCGGTGGATTTGCCGATCCCGCGGACGGACAAAGTTTAGGCAGGATTTCGGATTTGGACCGGACGGGTTCTCCACGCGATCGTGTGTGTTAAGCTCCAACGGGCAAAGCACATATGTTCGCGTGGGGAACCCCTCGAGACGTGGGGCTTGTGTTTTTTTTTATGCGCACGGTGACGCCATGGCTGCACGTGGGGTTGGAATCCGGCAGGAGGGGTATCTCTGCCGGATGGTACCGTCCAAGGAGGGACGAGGAACACGTGCAGCTGCATGACGTCACGGGCAGGTGCAAAGTGCGCGAGTTGCCGCGCTGGTGAGGCGCATGGAAAAAAAAAAAAAAAAAAAAAAGCAAGCCTCACTTTCGGGTGCACAGGATTCCTGGGCAAGGGGTGGAAGACCCCCTTACCGGGGCACAGGATGGAAACTAGTTAGGGGGAAGGGTTAGCTTAGTTAGACCGACTTCATGGGGCAGGGGTAAGTCCTCATGGAGTCCGTGGAATGGATTAGTTAGAGGGATTGTAGCGAGATTTAGGTGGGGAAATAAAAGTTATTTTAGAGGTTTGGAGACTGTGACAGACTTGTGGATGTGTAGAGGGGACGTAGTTTAGCTACGTAGTGTTAAAAGGAACGTGCTGTAGTTTAAGGGACGACGTGGGAGCACGAGTTAGTTAGGGGATGTAGTTAGAAGGATGGCAGAGTTCAGCGGTGTGTGTGTTGAAGAGTTGTGTGGAGACATGTTGAGTGAGTGAGGCCAGCGGGTCTGTGTGAGTGGAGCGAATGGGGACTGCATGGTGCGATGAGTGATTGGGGGGAGGAGTGACTCCCGCCCAAGGGACCCCCGGGGTCAGAGTAAAGTGAGTTAGCTGGGTTAGTCAAATTGAAAAATGGAGGTCGTTTTGTTGTTGGTGGGGAAGTAGGCTCGAAACCCGTTTGGAGGGGTGCAGGAGCCCTGTTGACGGGCTTGGGAGTGTGGCTGCGAAAGGTGAGTATCGCTGAGTGGGTACCCCGGGCACCAGGCTAGTCGGCCGCGGTAGGCCATGTGCCCATGGGGGGCCAGGATGGAGTAGTGGGCACGGGTGCGCCTGCTTGGTGCGGGGGCCCAGGGCGCCATTAGCCGCGTGGGCAGAGTTGTGGGCACGGGTGACCCTCGGAAAGGGGCCCTGGAAGCCAGCCTGCCACGTGTGCGTTTCAGGGGAGGTGCCATGGGGGGCACTCCCCGGTGTTAGGGAGTTGGTAGGCTCGGAGGCAGTGTAGTGCCCGGGGGTGCCATAGCGGGAGATTCGGCAGAGGGTCGTGCCTGCCAAAGGGGGCCACGTGTCCCAGCCATGAGACCGTGTGAGGGCACGGACAGAAAATTGGGGGGCGAGGCCCGAAATTGTGAGGACACCAACACAGGCGACGGGAATCTGGGTTGTTAGAACCAATAGTTTAAGCGAGAGGCGCTTGTTGAAAGCCCCGGGGTAGTTTAACAGTTAAATGGTTAGGGTAGATTAGGAGATGTACCCCTCCGCACCATCCATCCCCTCGCTGTCGTTGTGGGCCGCTGGACCCACTTTGGTTATAGATCGCTGAACTCTGGGGAGGCCATCCTGAGGCTTCGTTGGGCCTCGGCACAGGACGTTAGCTCTCCCTTATTCCCCTCCGGGAAGGGAACGTAGGGGTTGGGAGTAGGCTCGGTGACAGGATAGGTTAGCCGAACAAGGACGATAAAGGGGGTTAAGGGACGATTTATAGCGGGGAAGTAAAAATAAAAACAACAAAAAAAAAAAAGTTGGGGCTAAATTGGGGTTTGACAAATTAAGGGAGTGGGTATGTACAGTGACAGGCAAAGGCGATAGGTGGGAGGGAGACAGGTAGGTAGGTCCGAGCCCGCCCTCCAAGTGGCCAGCACCACCGCACTCCCTCCACCAACCTCCACTGAACGGCAAGAGCTGGCCAACTTCATCGGCTGGCCGTGTTTTGCTTCAAGGCGGAGGCCGGCCAACTTCGTCTGCAGCTGCTGTGCTGCAAGGCCTGTGCCGGCTGGATCGTCTGCAGCTGTTGTGTTGCTGCAAGGCCTGTGCCGGCCGGATCATCTGCAGCTGTGGTACTTCAAGGCCTGTGCCGGCCAGTTCATCTGCCGGCTGTGTTTGCCTGCAGCGGCCTTCTTCTGCGGGCTGTGTTTGCCTGCTACCTTTGCCATGCCATGCCCACTGCCCCCGTTCACCAGCCCCGTTCAATTTTTGCTTTGCCCCCCCCCCTGTTCATTTCCATGTGCGCCAGGATCCGCAAGGCAACAGTTTGCAAGCTGCGAGAACTGCCCTGTTGGCAGCTACAACACGGGCCTGCAGTGGCAGCCCGTGCACCGTGTTTTGCGTCCATCCATCCATCCATCCATTCGTTGTGCTCATTGCGTGTGCCACTTGAGCTGGCACGGAGACCGCGTTTGTGCAGCCCGTGCACCGTGTTTTGCGTCCATCCATTCATCCATCCATTCGTTGTGTTCATTGCATGTGCCACTTGAGCTGGCACGGAGACTGCGTTGTGCAGCCCATGCACCGTTGTGGTTCACTGCGTTCAGTTCAAAAGGGAAGGCCTTGGACTGCGTGTGAGCAGCCAGCCACGTTCCCTGTCACCTGCATTGTTTTGAGCCAGATACTGCATGCGAGCAGCCTGGCTCCCTGCTAACTGCTTTTCTTTTGCAGAGTTCATTGATCCTGGGCCATGGTTTAGTGTAAAATTTGTAAGTTAAGGTTAAGATGTACTGTAAATATGAGTGCGCCCCCGGCATGTCTGTCCTAGCGCCGGCAATTTTATTTAAGTCGTCCGTGTGAGTGAGTTTGTTTAGGTAGTTACGCAGCCCTTAGGTTATTTATTTTGGGGACACGAATACCATGAATGTCGCACTCAGGTATCCGTAGGTAAAATGTACTAGGGGAAAACTACACATGATGGCACACGAAAATTTGACGACTCGGGACGAGTCTGTAAAAAGGGGAGGGGGTAGTGTTGTGGTTACCAAATTCGCAAACCACCATTCAGGTCCCTTAGGTGAGATATCTCGGTAAGTATATGTGTAGTTAGGCCCAAACCCGTTGTCTAGTGGGAATACATGTCATTTATGCGTGCTGCGACTCTTCAGGATAGCCATTTTTCTTTTACTATCTTTATTTTGGACCAACCGCCATTGTTACCACCACCAACCACAACATCAACCACCCACCGCGGCGCCGCTTCACGTCACACCTCGCAACCGTCGCATCGCCACTGTTCTTGCGCCGCTTGTGGGTACCGGTGTTGGACTCGTGCAGGGCGCGCGCCGAACAGCGTGTACAAAACCACGGATTTTCCGCTTCAAAAACGGATCAAAATCGACACACGCCCACTTTTGTGCCATCCAATCGGTGAGCGAGGGGCGATTTGGCCCCGCCTCCAAGGCGTTGGAGGGCGATCGCTATATGCAAATTTATGGATCAAAAAGCATTCACACCCACTTTTTCTCGGGCCAATGGGGAGCGAGGTGAAAGGTCGAAGGCAGGGGGTCAAAGATGAGAGAGCGAAGCCACGGGGCTTATATAAGCGACCGCGTTCGTCAAGTCAGGAGAGTTAAGACTTCGCAGTCGGTGGAGTTGGGAAGAAGAAGCAGCAAGAAGGAGTTGGTCGTCGTCGTGTGCGTTGGAGTCGGAGCGAAGGGGACGGAGCTGTGGAGAGGCGGCGAGGGCAGACGAGGGGGTGCTCGCGTCGTGCCGGGAGCTGCACACCAGGGAGGCCGACGGCGCGACCTGGCCGAGGTGGACACGCTCGTCGCGGGATGGGAGCCACAGAGTAGAAATCCTCCTTTCCCCCGAGCATCAGCAACTCCCTCCTGTTTCCCCCCCGCGCTGAGATAGTGCGACCAAGGGGGCCACTTTTCCACCCCCTGCCAGACGCTGTCCGCGAGGCCCGCGGAGTTGAGGCACCATCGCCGCTCCGCGTCTCATCACCATACGGGTAGGCCCGACCCGGTCTCGGCCTCAGGCCCGCCTCATCCTTGAGGGTTCTCTTTTCTTTCCTTGGTTTTGGATATGTGTTGTCGGCGCCGTCTGTGAAGTAAAATTGTATAAGTGTTGCCGTGTGCTCGCGTAATCGGTATTAGATCTGCATTGTCGCATTTGCTTTTTGTGTAAAATTGCATTGTGTTTCTTTCCTTTTCTATGTGCTTTTGGTGGAATTGAATATGTGTGCTTTCCGTTCATCGCGAATAAATGTGCTTTGTGTTGAACTGTTTCCCGCTTCGCTTCGTCATTTCTTTCATTGAATCCTCATCTTGCTTCACGTAAAGGGTTGGTAGTGGGCTGAATACGCCCGATAATTAATCGAACCGTCGAGGTCGACGAATAACACCGCTCGGTTATCCCGATAGTACGGAACGGGTCGCTTAAGTGGCCCGTGTCCGAAGTCGACCTGCGGCGAGGTGCGATCGCCCGGTCTACCCTCCGTGTGGGTACTTAGGTAGGTCGAATTTGGCGAGCAACCCTATCCCACGCGGGGGCTGATTGGCTCGATCGCGGTGAGACCAAAAGGTCCACCCGTGACTGGTTCCCGGCGTTAGTCCGAGAGGGTCACGACTGGATTGTCCGTCCGGTGGGCGACGTGCCGCGATTCGAGTTACGTGGCCGTCAGCACGCCGGCGGGCGCGAATCCGTAACAATATGTATATATGTATATATATATATGTATGTATATATATATATATATATATATATATATATATATACATACGGATTAGGATCGCCTACATACGTGCACCAAACTACGCCTCTCTAGCTTCATTTGTTTACGCACGAAAAATTAAGGTTTTTTTTTTAACACACCTCGTATGTATATATATATGTATGTATATATGTATATATATATATATATGTATATATATATATATATATATATATATATATATATATATATATATATATATATATATATATTGTTGTGGTTGACCAAATTCGCAAACCACCATTCAGGTCCCTTAGGTGAGGTATCTCGGTAAGTATATGTGTAGTTAGGCCCAAACCCGTGGTCTAGTGGGAATACATGTCATTTATGCGTGCTGCGACTCTTCAGGATAGCCGTTTTTCTTTTACTATCTTTATTTTGGACCAACCGCCATTATTACCACCACCAACCACGTCTCAACAGTCGTCACAACATCAACCACCCACCACAACGCCGCTTCACCACAACAGCCACGACCTTTACCGTCACACCTCGCAACCGTCGCATCGCCACCGTTCTTGCGCCGCTTGTGGGTACCGGTATTGGACTCGTGCAGGGCGCGCGCCGAACAGCGTGTACAAAACCACGGACTTTCCGCTCCAAAAACGGATCAAAAACGACACACGCCCACTTTTGTTCCGACCAATCGGTGAGCGAGGGGCGATTTGGCCCCGCCTCCAGGGCGTTGGAGGGCGGTCGCTATATGCAAATTCATGGATCAAAATGCATTCACGCCCACTTTTTCTCGGGCCAATGGGGAGCGAGGTGAAAGGTCGAAGGCAGGGGGTCAAAGGCGAAGCCACGGGGCTTATATAAGCGGCTGCGTTCGTCAGAAAAGTGTCGTGGTGTGCGTTGGAAAGAGTGAGTTCGGAGTTCAAGAGAGTCGTCGGTGGAGCTGGAAGGAAGTTGCGCGTTGGAACGAGCTGTGCGTTGGAACGAGTTGTCGGCGGAGCTGTGGAGAGATGGCGGCGGCGAAGACAGACGAGGGGGTGCTCGCGTCGGTGCCGGGAGCTGCACACCAGGGAGGCCGACGGCGCGACCTGGTCGAGGTGGAGACGCTCGTCGCGGGACCCGAGACAGAGTAAAAATCCTCCTTTCCCCGAGCATCAGCAACCCCCTCCTGTTTCCCCCCGCGCTGAGATAGTGCGACCAAGGGGGCCCCCTTCCCACCCCCTACCAGACACTGTCCGCGAGGCCCGCGGAGTTGAGGCACCACCGCCGCTCCGCGTCTCATCACCAGACGGGTAGGCCCGACACGGTCTCGGCCCCAGGCCCGCCTACCCCCTCATCCTGGAGGGTGGTTCTCTTTTCTTTTGCTTTGGGAGTGTGTGTTGTCGGCGCCGTCTGTGAAGTAAAATTGTATAAGTGTTGCCGTGTGCTCGCGTAGTCGGTATTATATCTGCATTGTCGCATTTGCTTTTTGTCTTCTTTTCTATGTGCTTTTGGTGGAATTGTATATGTGTGCTTTCCGTTCATCGCGAATAAATGTGCTTGGTGTTGAACTGTTTCCCGCTTCACTTCGTCATTTCTCTCATTGAATCCTCATCTTGCTTCATGTAAAGGGTTGGTCGTGGGCTGAATACGCCCGATAATTAATCGAACCGTCGAGGCCGACGATAACACTGCTCGGTTATCCCGATAGTACGGAACGGGTCGCTTAAGTGGCCCGTGTCCGAAGTCGACCTGCGGCGAGGTGCGATCGCCCGGTCTACCCTCCGTGTGGGTACTTAGGTAGGTCGAATTTGGCGAGCAACCCTATCCCACGCGGGGCCGATTGGCTCGATCGCGGTGAGACCGAAAGGTCCACCCGTGACTGGTTCCCGGCGTTAGTCCGAGAGGGTCACGACTGGATTGTCCGTCCGGTGGGCGACGTGCCGCGATTCGAGTTACGTGGCCGTCAGCACGCCGGCGGGCGCGAATCCGTAACAATATGTATATATATGTATATATATATATATATATATATATATATATATATATATATATATATATATATATATATATATATATATATGGATAGAGAGAGAGGAATATTATTTTTCCATCCGTACAAACAGCGAGGGACCCTCCATTTAATTTGTATGCGAATATGGAAGAATTAGACACCCACCTCCAACACGAACTGCATTCCCTTCCCCTCCCCGACGTAGTAAATAGATGGAACCGAAAGCAAACCATTTAGCCTATGTATTTCGTTGTTCTCTCCCCCTGGTTGTGTGAAACGTGTTTGAAGGTTCACATGGATCGATCCTCTGGGACCCTTAATGAATCAAAACCTTTCCAGCCTAAGGGAAGGAAGTCTGCTTTCCCTTCGTATTGTTTGGCTTCATTAACCACGTCTTGCACTTCCCGCCTTTCCAAAGGTCTACCTTTAACATGTTGAGTCTTTAAATTAAAAAGATCAATTTGCACAATTCCAAATGATTTGTCACCAAGTTAACGTGTTGGGAAAACAAATGAGAAAAAGTTAAAATAAAAAATAAATAAATAACTTTCTCAAAAGTGATTTCCGGATCAAAACGTCCAACTGAGCAGGAAAGACGAGTGGCCACACCCATGGAACGTACCATGTTTGTAAAGTGAGAGGGGGGGAGAGAGTGAACAGGTGTTTACATCGATGCACAACAGTATCTACCCATTCTCATTTGGAGAATTTCAACAACGCGTGGAGGAATGTATAACTTTTTACCAGCCAAGCAGGTTCCCAACAAAGGCCTACTCGTCATTAAAAATATTTTTTTAAAACCTCTCCTGTTCACAGGAATACTGCTGCCTGGAACAGCCGGCTTAATATGCCATGAAGGAGTGTTTCGAGGCGGCACCTGCTGCCTGCCCAGCTGCGCACAGCGCACTCTCCTCTCTCCCCCCCTCCCCATTCCACGAATAGCCGCGCCCTCATTGGCCAGCGAGTGAGTCACGTGATGAAAAGGGTCGAGGAGACAAATTGTGATATCAGCGTCAGTGTTTCGCGGATCAATAACCAATTTCAATAACTAAATGAACCTTTCGTTGTTGTCCTCAAAACCTGGATCTAAAGTATGAAGCACGAACCGAATGCGCAGTTTTTCACACTTTTACCTCACCTCAGGACCCCTCAATCTTCTTTCTGATGGACTCGTCCAAAGCGCGGCCCTGAGAACGGACTGTACCAACTCACTGGAGAGGAAAAAGTTTCCTATCAACCGGAGGATGCACGAAAACAATTGGCTCATGAAACAAATAGATAACTTTGGCTTGATTGGTAAACTTTTGAAAAACAAGTTGGCAATTCACGGTCAGGTGAAGGACAGAATTATTTGTTGATGACATGAGAAGTGAACACCCCCCTCCCCCCTTTGGACGCATCCATCTGTTGTTCTACCTGGGTTTCAGAGATATCCCCCTCACCTCTCCCCCATCCCGGTTCGTTCGCACATACTCGATTCATCGGAACACGATCGCCTCCTGACACTGAATCCTGGCCATGGCGGTTCTGCGGACTTTACTTTTGGCTTGTCTAACCTGTACAGGTAAACAGTTCAAACTGTGTGGTTCCCGTACATTTGTCATGGCTCGCTTGGTCTGGGTTGTGACTCACTCTCCCTCCATTCACACTTCCTCACTCCATTACCACTTTCGTTCTCTTACATCCCCACATCTTCCTATCCCACTCGACTAACAACACACCCTACAATCCCACTCTGCCATCCCCACACCCTACAATCCCACTCTACCATCCCCACACCCTACAATCCCATCTGCCATCCCCACACCCTACAATCCCACTCTACCATCCCCACACCCTACAATCCCACTCTGCCATCCCCACACCCTACAATCCCACTCTGCCATCCCCACACCCTACAATCCCACTCTACCATCCCCACACCCTACAATCCCACTCTACCATCCCCACACCCTACAATCCCACTCTACCATCCCCACACCCTACAATCCCACTCTGCCATCCCCACACCCTACAATCCCACTCTGCCATCCCCACACCCTACAATTCCACTCTACCATCCCAACACCCTACAATCCCACTCTGCCATCCCCACACCCTACAATCCCACTCTGCCATTCCCACACCCTACAATCCCACTCTGCCATCCCCACACCCTACAATCCCACTCTGCCATCCCCACACCCGACAATCCCACTCTGCCATCCCCACACCCGACAATCCCACTCTGCCATCTCCACACTCGACAATCCCACTCTGCCATCCCCACACCTGACAATCCCACTCTGCCATCCCCACAACCTACAATCCCACTCTACCATCCCCACACCCTTCAATCCCACTCTACCATCCCCACACCCTTCAATCCCACTCTACCATCCCCACAACCCACAATCCCACTCTACCATCCCCACACCCTACAATCCCACTCTACCATCCCCACACCCTACAATCCCACTCTACCATCCCCACACCCTACAATCCCACTCTACCATCCCCACACCCTACAATCCCACTCTACCATCCCCACACCCTACAATCCCACTCTACCATCCCCACACCCTACAATCCCACTCTGCCATCCCCACACCCGACAATCCCACTCTA
The DNA here is from genome assembly GCF_056783735.1 of Eptatretus burgeri. Taxonomy (NCBI): domain Eukaryota; kingdom Metazoa; phylum Chordata; class Myxini; order Myxiniformes; family Myxinidae; genus Eptatretus; species Eptatretus burgeri. The sequence continues at coordinate 8,077,589 of NC_140976.1, read as the reverse complement.
CCATCCCCACACCCTGCAATCACACTCTACCATCCCCACACCCTACAATCCCACTCTACCATCCCCACACCCTACAATCCCACTCTACCATCCCCACACCCGACAATCCCACTCTGCCATCCCCACAACCTCCAATCCCACTCTGCCATCCCCACACTCTACTATCCCACTCTGCCATCCCCACACTCTACTATCCCACTCTGCCATCCCCGCACCCTACAATCCCACTCTGCCATCGCCACACCCGACAAGCCCACTCTGCCGTCCCCACCACCTCCAATCCCACTCTGTCATCCCCACACCCTACACTCCCACTCTGCCATCCCCACACTCTACTATCCCACTCTGCCATCCCCACACTCTACTATCCCACTCTGCCATCCCCACACCCTACAATCCCACTCTACCATCCCCACACCCTACAATCCCACTCTACAATCCCCACACCCTACAATCCCACTCTACCATCCGCACACCCTACAATCCCACTCTACCATCCCCACACCCTACAATCCCACTCTACCATCCCCACACCCTACAATCCCACTCTGCCATCCCCACACCCGACAATCCCACTCTACCATCCCCACACCCTACAATCCCACTCTACCACCCCCACACCCTACAATCCCACTCTACCATCCCCACACCCTACAATCCCACTCTACCATCCCCACACCCGACAATCCCACTCTGCCATCCCCACAACCTCCAATCCCACTCTGCCATCCCCACACTCTACTATCCCACTCTGCCATCCCCACACTCTACTATCCCACTCTGCCATCCCCGCACCCTACAATCCCACTCTGCCATCGCCACACCCGACAATCCCACTCTGCCATCCCCACAACCTCCAATCCCACTCTGTCATCCCCACACCCTACACTCCCACTCTGCCATCCCCACACTCTACTATCCCACTCTGCCATCCCCGCACCCTACAATCCCACTCTGCCATCCCCGCACCCTACAATCCCACTCTGCCATCCCCACACCCTACGATCCCACTCTACCATCTCCATAAAACATCATCACCAGTGTACGACGATGGTATCATCAAAGTAGTATTTTGTTTCTGATTGAATAACTAATCACCAAAACTATTTCAAAGACAATCGGGATTTATTTGAGTAGGACCCCCTGTGTCCCTCTCACCCTCTCCCCACCCCTCCTCTACCCCCTCTCTCTCGTTTAATGCTCCCTTTTTATTAAGATGTCTCGATGTCCTACTTTGACTCCCCGTCCTCCTTTTCGCTCCAGCAGACTTGTTTCCCTTCTTCAATCGGTCCGGTTTTCAGGATTTGAATTTATTTATTTATTTATTTAACTTTTTGGGATCTCACGATGATCATCAGTGATGTTCATTTAGTCTCGTGCGAGTCACGACCCTTCAATCTTCATTTCCATTGTCTACCTTTCAGCCATTCGTCTATTTTCAACTCGTACGAATTACCAGGTGTGTACCTGACTGTGCGCAACCTGTCTGTGAAACGGACCACGACGCAACACTCTTTCACAACAACAATTCCTGTTTTCTTTTCTCTCGCTGGTTTGAAAGTCCCTGGTTTGTAGCAATTCCACCATTTCACATCTCTTTCCACCTGAACACCTTTTGGTAATATCCTCTTATTCCCCCGAGATAATCGGCTTTTGCCACGCATATGCCTGTCGGTGATCCTTATGGTCCTCCATCGGACTTGCAAGTCCCTGTCTTCCTTCCCTCGATGCTTTCCCCAAGGTAGAGGGTTTAAACTTGAGCTTTAGCTCATCGGCTAAACCTCTTGACTTTTAACATCCATAGCCTTCCCCTACTGCAAAGGTGAAGTCACTAAGACACCTTGACACTCTACAACTGGACCTGACAGCACCTGAAACCGTTTTACACTTACCTGGTGCCTGCTAAGCCCTTTGTTTGCCTCCTTACCCAGGTCCTGTGCCGCTGGTTGCCTTCCTGACACACAGGAAGTGTACCAAGACCGATCCATCATTCTTCTCCTCTTCGTAAGCAAAGTCCTGGAGTCTGTAATCGCAGCTTTAGATTGGAATCGTTCCTATTTACCTGCTCGATCACAGGTCGCCGAATTCGCTTGGCTCCAGTCGCTCGATTAACAACACGGTGGCGCTGGACTTCGACACTCGACAAGTCAGGGGTCATCTCTGGGCCTCGTCGGCGCGAGATGGCCCGTGTTTTCCCTGTGCAAGGACGGGACTAATCTGAAATTGAAGCTCTGTGTCTCTCACGACCAAGACCCAACTGCAACGAAACGGAAGGTCGACATTATCTTTGTACTCGTGGTGTCAAGATTAACGGATTTCTTCCGTCCACGTGATGTCACCCATCATCAGGTCGACTTCAGCACGCTCGCGTTGACATCATTCGAGGACATTCAAATTTATCTTTTATTTATTTATCTTTGCATTCAAATTCTCGGCTCACGGAGGAGCCAAGACCACCTGGGGATGGTGTGTTGATTTATCTTGGCTCGGCCTCAGTCCCGGCCGGCGCACAGCGGCAAGCGGGGCGTTTCTCAGCGCACAAGCTTGGAGACGAGGCCGCCGATTGGTACCCAGCTCGACTTGCTCAGGATGTTTTCCTTACCTGGTGGACAGTCTTGCTTGACGTAATTGCGAGCGTTGTGTGAAGTCCAGGGTCGAGGATTGTAAAGCGCAAACAAACAATGGGGTCATTCCTCAACAACTCTACTAACTTTCAAAACGTTCCCGAAGCGGCCATCTCAAAATTAATAAATCTATGAACCAAGAAAACGCTCAAAACCCAAATGTTTAGGGGTAAAAGGACCCCTACAAAAGATTTCAACTCACAACTCCGAGCGCGGTGGGATTTTGGCCTGAAAGTGCTTCCGTGCCCATTCTGCGCACCTGTTAATCAACACTAATAATTGCCATATTTGGGAGGCTCTTATCGTGCCACTGAATAAAGATATCAAGTTGAGACTTTGAACTCTGTGTAATTTTGATTTGAGATTTCAGAATGTGTCCTCAACCTCGTTACCTTTTAGGATTTTCAGGTTACTGGCACCTCGACGCTGGAATTTTCGATTACCTTTTGTATTTTGGGGATTTGCAGGTACACCCCATGCCCACAAGCAATCTGAGGCATTCTGTGTTTGTTGACTTGTAACAACAAGCAGAGACCGGTCAAAGTGTTCGTTAACTCTGCCACGGAAGGTGGATGGTCGTTATGTTTTCAACCCTGTTTGTCTGTCTGTTTGTTTGTTTGTTACTTGTGAAATTGAAGATCAGCAAGTACATTGGTTGGTCTGGTCTGTTAATCTGTCCGTCTGTCTGTCTCTTTTTTTTTTTGTTGTATGTCAATCACCTACACGTCATATTGTTTTTACACATTTCTACCATCCCCACGTCTATTGATCGGAGTTTGTCATGACTCCAATCGATACGAAACCTAACCACCTGGCAAGGGTAGTGACTATCTGGAATCCTGTTTTTATTTTTATTTTTTGAGGTCAAAGGTCAAGGTCACAGAAATCGTCAGTTTTCATCACGTTCAGTTAATATACGTAGGAATGAAAACCACGGTCCATCCGTTGTCCTTGAAGTCTCTGTCCTTGAAAATTTCCTTGAATGAAATGTACCTCGGGGGAGAGCATTCGTGTACACGTAGGAGTCACAAGATTGAGTTATGTCGTAGGTAGATCTTTGCCCCTTGTTTGAGGGTTTGGGGGTAAAAATGTGTTGTTACTTTCTGTATCCCCGGCATGATAGTCACCCCCACCCCCGCGACTTTGTGGGGTTGGCCGCAGGAAGCCTGGCCCAAGTCTTTCAAGAACTGGCTGACCAGGCCTGACGTTCTACTATGGTTATGGCAGGAATTGGTAGTCTGTTCATGGTGCCGCCGATAGCTCACTTACTCTTTGCGAAGGACACCATGGGACCTTTAACCTCCACCAACTAATGTTGGCAGATGGGGCGTCCAGTTAAACATCCATCCGAGGGACAGCACACATTGATGAAACACCGGGATGACAGTTTATAGCTGGGCCTGGATTCAAACCCAGGGCAGACAGCTTGGAGGTGAGTGTGCGTACCTCCAGCCCACCCTGCCAGCCCATGCAATCAATCGCACTGATACTTCAGATAATTCAGTTCTCCGTTTGTAAAAGCGCAAACCTAACTCGAACATTTTTTTTTGGTGAAAAGGAAAAAGTTCAAAAAGTCCAACTTTTCAGCTACCGGAACAGAATGTGCTTCATCGGGGACTAACACAGGCCTTTTGTGTTCATCTACATCAATGATTTGGACAATCGGGTTCAGTCACCCCCCCCCCCCCCCAGTGAATTGAAGTTGATAAACTCTTAAAGATTTCATGAATGGGATGCTGTTGTAGTGCAGGCTTGTTGGACCAAATGCCCTCCTGTATCAAAGTTCCTTGTGCATCCTTGCGCACCTTTGTTGTTTGGGTTGAATGTAGACTGGGGGAGGGTACAGTTAGAAAGGGAGAGAAGTTCGACAGAATAGTGTGGGAGAAGGCATTGGGTAGGATGTGAGAACTGTTATGAGTGGCACTGCCTTTTCCAAGCAATATTTTGCCATGGGAACCCACAACTGGTGGACTGGAACCACATGTAGGTCTGTACATGCCACATGGTGAAGACCAGCCAACTAGTTCTCGCTGGGTGTTCGGCAATCATTTGGAAACGTAATCTCTAAGGTTCCCGTGATCCAAATACATAGTGCCTGCTGCTCTCAGTTAGAGTGGAACCCCCAAATTCCGGGATGCCATTTTAATGTCCTCTTCACTCAAACACCAGAGAACCCACTTTGTGCAATATATTATGTTCTCGCCAACAGGCAGGCTGTGACAGCATTGTTGTCTGCTACTTTGTTGTCTACATGCTTTTTAACTTTAATCCCTCATCTAAGCTTGGTGTTGGCTTCGCGGTTCGGATAGCCTGCTTGGGATGTTCAGGTTCTGAGTTTGATCCCCTGTCACCCGTTGAATTAACACCTGTTGGGGTTGAGTCAGCTTGTCATCCTTCCGAGGTCGGCAAAATGAGTACCCATGTACTGGTAATCGGGGTATTGCATCAGTGGCACAGCCACGCCCTCAGCCAATGAAGCTACCCGCAGCCTTGTGCTGCATATGAAGGACAAGGAATCCCCCATCTTTACAGAGGTTTGCTCCAAAATATCTTAGAAATTCCTTGGCTTGCAAACTCCTGTTATCTTTCTCCCACCACAGCTTGGAAACTGCAAAATTCTGGAACTTCTTGGCCCTTCCATTGATGCCATCTTTCCTGGACAGACTCGATTGGGAATGGATTCAAAAGCCTGCTGTCTGTTGGGAATACTTTTCCAGTCTATCCTTCCTCGACACCTCTTATTTTGCAATTGTCAAGGTTGTTGGGCACATTCCAATGGATTAATTATTGAAGTCCTCTGTGGGCTGGGACTTTTTACAAGGAATTTTTTATGCACAGGAGAAGGTCATTCGGCCCATCATGCCTGCACCACATCAATACCAGATTTAATAAATCCATCAATAACCCTTCCCTTCGTGTGCAGCCTTTTGGCTGCGACACTGGTACTCATTTCACCGACCTCGGAAGGATGACAGGCTGAGTCAACCCCCTGATGTTAATTCAGCATCCAACGGGACTTGAACTCAGGACCCTAGGATCCCAAGCCACCACCATAACCGCTAAGCTAACACCAGGTTCAAAAGCAAACACCAGGGAGTCCTCTGTCCCTCCTTGCTGTCCTGGAAGCAGTGGAAGGGAATGTCCTGGGTATTACTGGAATCTCTTGACAAGAAGTCAAGACACCAGGCCTACTCCTTTCCGATTGGTGGTGATCTCTTTTACTGCCAGCTTTTTTCTGATGATTCATCAGTTGCCCCATCAGCCCTCCTCCTCCTCCTCCTCCTCTTCCTACTCCCCCCCCTCTTTTTTCATAATGTTTGTCAGAACTCAGGAGAGTTGCATTTATTAAAAAATGCCCTCCAAGATTCAAGCTCGATATTGACCACCACCCCTTGAACCCATCTCTCAAGTGCCTCTCTGTGTCTGCATTTCCTACTCCTTTCTACACTTGTTCAAGATGGTCCATTCACTACCAGCCCGTATCATCACCCATCATGAGTGATCTGTTTTCCTCTTTTCCTTCCCGATCCAATTATTCCCCCAACATGTCAACACTGAACTTGATTTTATTGATGCCTTTTGTATGTTTGCTCCCCTTTGTTCCATTGTTTTATTGTTAACCTTCCAACCTCCATTGTTCATTTCTACCAATTGCTGAGACATTGTATAAAATATCCTTTTAAAATAAAATTAATCTGCATTTATTTCTTCAACCGTATTTTATTTATTGTCTCTTAGTCTCCTTCCTTTACTCTTCCTTCATTTTAAATTAAATACAGGTGTCATCACTCATGGAAATGTAAAAATAAATAAATAAATAAAGTACCGTACCTTGAGCGGATTCCTTCCATTTTAAGTCATTCCGGAGCGAGTGACTGGTAAAGTGGAGCAAAGTTGTCATTTACCATCAATGCTCATTCTGTTCCCACCCCAATCCCCACCTGCTCCTTACCTCCACCAATAGCGTGTGCAGTGCAGGTGACCATGCTTGACACTTGGAAGGTCGTTATGTTATTCCAGCCTGTACGCCTGCGCTGCCAGTTCTCGACAGCTGCCACCTCGGGCACAGAACCCATCGTCACGTGGAAATACAAGTCCTTTTGTCGGGACCGAATCGCTGATGCTTTTAACCCCAGCAGTTCAGCTCAACAGATCAACTCACAGGTTGAGATAATCTCTGTGTCTGAGCAGACCGTGTGCATGAACGTTTGTCCGACTGTTTGTCCAAAACATTCTCTCATGTGTCCTCAGATGCATCAAGCCGACCCAAACTACAATGTGTACACAGATTGTCCAGATTCCAGTCGGGAAGTACGAAACATTGCCACCAAGCAAGGAACTTCCGTAACCCTGGGTGCAGAATACCAAGCCCGGAGAATAACCATCGTAGATCGTACGTGAATATCCCCACACTCTATTTTCTTTCCTCTTGGACCCTCTTGTTCTCTATTACTCCAGAAAGGTTTTGGCAGCACCCAAGGATGGGTTGGCACGTATGCCACAATCCTCCATCCAGTCCCCAATGTGTCTGCCTGTGGGTGTGTCTGACCGCGTGCGTGTGTGTCCGCCCGCCACTGTGTGTGTCTGTCTCTGTGTCTCTGTGTGTCTCTATGCATGTACATGTCTAAAGCTCCCTCGTGGTATATAGCATTGTGACAGATTGAGTCCCATCACAATAATTGCCATATGTTGTGTTCACAAGCATCACCCACCACGCAAATGCGTTGTGCACTACCACTACACAGCCCGGCCAGAGAGCTACGATCACGTACAGTGAGTTAATCTGCGACCCACGAGTGACACCTGGAGAATGTTTTATTTTTTTTCCATGTTCGCTGATTACCTCCGCTACCGAAGGTGGATGGAGGTTGTGTTTTGACCCCTGTCTGTCTGTTTCTTTGTTACTTGCGATAATTAATCAAAGATTTTTTTTTTTATACTGTAAGTATATTGTTGGTCGCGTCTATTATTACTTGACAAAAATTTTTTTCTGCCAAGTATATGTTGATCTGTTCCAAAAGTTTGTTTGTCTGTCCGCTCACCTGCAGCCCAAACCATTCAGCCGATCGTTCTGAAACTTTCGCTGACATTCCCTGCAACGGTCATGTGTCAAACTTTCTCAAGATCAACATCGACCAAATTTCTGAAAGTGTCAATTTCCATCCGATTGACTTGAAATTTGAACAGGATTTTCAGATCAGCTGACTGACTTCAACCACCAATTAATTGTTTTTGAGGTCAACATAGGCCATAGGTCAGCAACTTTGATGTAAATTCTAAAATCCTCAATTTTCATCTTATTGACTTAAAATTAAAAGAGCATTTACATATCAGGTCACTGAATTGAACCACCAATTATTTTTGTGGTTAACATAGGCCAAAGGTCAACAACTTTGAGTGTGTCACAAGAATGAATTGATTCGATTTTGGTGAAGATCTGAATACGGATCCAGATGCGAGAATGTTTTATATTTTTCTAAGAGATTGTGAAAAAAGTTTCAGTAGTTGTAAGTTATAATGCAAGTTAGTTTATGCTTGTTAAGTTGTGTATAAAAATGTATAAAATATAGTTTATGTATTTTAAGAAAAACAGTTTTTTTTAAGTTGTTTTTTTAAAAAAAATAATTTTTTAATCCAAAAGTTTCTGGCAACCCTCGAATCTGACTGCAACTGGACCAGATGGCATCAGCTCACGTGGCCTAAAAACCTGCTCTGCTGCTTGCGCTTCCTCTCCCTGCCCTTCTCACCCTGTCCTTTACCATCGGTCATCATCCATCTGCTTGGAAATCAGCCAACATCACAGCATGACATAAAAAGGTGCAAAAATGGATTCCCTTAACTGCAGACCAATTACCTCACTTCCATTCATCAGCAAGACCATGGAATCCATCATCACAGGTCAGGTCAGGTATGGGAGCATGCGCCAGAGCAGCGCGTTGCTGCGTCCACTTTCTGCCGGTACTCCAGGGGCCTCCATCTGGCCATCCAACAGGCAGTTGCCTGGCCCATCCCCATCTCCTTGAGATACTGATCAACCTGCTGCAACCATGAAGCACGTGGCCGGCCCATTGGCCTCCTCCACTCACACTCCCTCGCTGAGAGAATCTGGTGAGCAGGATCAGCGTCAGGAAAACGAGCCACATGTCCATACAGCCGCAGCTGACACTCACGGACCATGCAGGTAACAAATCTCATTTGAGTCTCTCTCAGCAACCGCTCGTTGGACACAAAGTCTGACCAGTGATAGCCAAGGATTCTCCGACGAAGGATAGCCAAGTAACCACCCGCCATGATCCCGCGGCATAGAATGCGTCCTTCACGGTGAGATCACTCGCCTCAGTTGGAGCATATACAGAGACCAAGGAATTGACACCCAAGGAGTGACGAATCCTTCGTCTCATAATATGCTCGTTGACCGGTGTTACCTCGATCATCATTGGAGTCAGCTTATTGGACATAGCTACAACAACACCTTGGGCATGGTAACCATCAGAGCAACCCAACCGATAGTCTGTGTAACCACCCGCCATGATCTCGCCACTATCCAGTCTCTGAACCTCAGCATGCTGCAATACCTGATAATGTTCAAATGCTTGAGCTCAGATGATAACAGAGAGACGTGATCATCTTCTCTTAGAGATAGGACATTCCAGGCACCCACCCGAAAGGACAGCCTCATGTTAACCCAAGGAGATCGACGCCTGGTGGACGACACATCAGCACTGCTCCCCCACACGTCACCGCAATCTGACCCTGGAGGTTTACCCTGTTGTTTTCCTCCTATCATCAAGGGATGGGGGTCCCGACGGCTTTGCCCCAATCCTGTCATCGGGTGAGCTGCCCTGCGAAGGTCAGCAGCACAGGAGGTACTCCCACGGGGTGGGTTTTTTTATTTCCTTACACACACACACACACACACACACACACACACACACACACACACACACACACACACACACACACACACACACACACACACACACACACACACACACACACACACACACACACACGCATTTAAAGGCCATTTTCCCCGCTAAAGCAGGGGTTAGCCTTGCGGGCCCCATGACAATCTTCTCCACTTTACTCCATTTTCTGCATCTCCCCTTAATCCCCTTGCTCACATTTCCTCTTCCACCACATTTAGCCAAGTTTTTCTCGGTCTTCCCCGTCCTCTACTTCCGACTACACTCATTTCCAACACTCCTCTCACCCAGTCACTTTCATCCTTCCTCAACACATGACCCAACCATCTCAACCTGTTTCTCTTCACAACCTCCATCACAGACTCTATTCCCATCATCTTCCGCAAGTCATCATTTTTCTTCCTCTCTCTCAACGATACTCCACATTTCCACCCTTTCCAGCCTTTGTTGCTGCTCCATGTTCAGTACCCATGTCTCACTCCCATAAATCATCGTACTCCTCACACATGTAGCATACACCTTTCCCTTCAGCTTCAACGACACTCCCCTCTTTGTCAGCACGCCACTCAGTTCCCGAAACTTCTTCCATGCACATCTCACTCTAGCAACCGTCGAAGAGTCTGATCCACCTTCTCCATTCAGCATGTCTCCGAGATAGCAAAATGTTTTCACCCCTTCCAGCTTCACACCATCTCCAAGATCCAACTCAACAATTCCTTCATCTGCTGCTCCCTCGATGCACACCTTACACTTGAATGTAGCTGCCACACTGGTTAATGACCCTCTCACCCCACGACATTTTCGATGAACCCATTCAGCACACATTGTACACTGAATGGAGTTCACTCCGACACCCTTCCTGCACACAGCACACGGCCACTTCCCAGTCCTTTCCACCTCACCACGTGCTTTACCACTTGCCATCACCTTCGTCTTTCCGATATTCACCTTCAAACCTTTTGCCTCCATACATTCCTTCCACTTCTTCATCTTCTCCTTCAGTCCATCCATACTCTCTGCAATCAACACCAGATCATCTGCATACAGCAGCTCCCACGGTAAACCCTCCTTTACCCTCCGAGCCAGCACCTCCATCACACCTACAAATAGAAGTGGACTTAGTACCGACCCCTGGTGCACTCCTACCCTCACCTCAAACTCACCACTGTTCCCATCCTTTGTCCTTACAGCTGTGCGTGCTCTCTTGTACATGGCCATCACTACTCTGATCAACCATTCCTCCACTCCTAACTTCCTCAATGCCCATGCCATTACTTCACGTGGAACTCTATCAAATGCTTTCTCCAGATGAACAAACCCAAAAAACAACTTCTTCCTCTTCTCCAGGTACTTCTCCTGCAACTGCCTTACAATAAAAATCGCATCTGTCGTTCCTCTTCGTGGCATAAATCCAAACTGCATTTCGTCAATCTTTACCTTCTTCCTTATCCTCTTCTCCAACACCCTTTCCAATACCTTCATTCCATGCTCCAATAACTTTATTGCTCTATAGGAGCCACAGTCCAGAGGGTCACCTTTCCCCTTGTACAGAGGGACGAGGGTACTCAGTTCCCAATCCACTGGAATGCGGCCTTCTTTCACCACCAGATTACAGATCTCTGTCATTCTCTTCACACCCCAACTTCCCGCTGCCTTCAACATATCTCCCACAACTCCCGTCGGCCCTCCTGCTTTTCTACTCTTCATTGCTCTTATAGCTTCCTCAACTTCCTTCTCAGTTATCTTCTCTGCTGGTCCTAAAACTGGGTTACTCTCGATGTTTCTATCCCATTCATTTTCTACATTCAACAGCCTTTCCATATATCTCTTCCATCTTCCTTTAATTCCATCTGAATCCACAACAATTTGTCCCACTTCATCCTTCAAGCAACTCACCCCCATCACATCAAATCTCTCTCTCGCTATCTGCTTTGCAATCCTGAATACCGCTCTCTTACCCTCCTCCGAATCCAAGCGTTCTCCAAACATTTTCCTACGGGCCTCCTGCGCCTTTGCAACCTCTTTCTTTGCAGCCTTCTTGGCTTCCTTATAACTTTCATGTGCAGCCTCTTCTTCCACCGTACCCTTCGCCTTTTGCCATTCCTTGAACTTCTTCCTCTTCTCTGCAATCGTCTTTCCAACTTCATCACCCCACCACCATGTTTCCGAGTCCCTCGGTGGTCCTTTTGTCCATCCACATACCTCACCAACGGCTCCCAATAGACTATCTTTCATTGACATCCAACCACTTTCAAGCTCAACCACATCATCCTCAACCATACTCAGCCTCTCTCTTAATGCTTCCTTCACTGTCGCCTCTTTCAACCTCCACACCTTCATCCTCACTTGGTACTTCACCCGCCGAATTCTCCGCGCACCTTTCACCCTTATATCGCAGACAACCAGGTGGTGCTGCGAAACAGTCTCCTCCCCTGGGATCACCTTTGTGTCCCGGAGGTTTCCCCTATCTTGCTGAAGCACCATCAGGTAGTCAATGGTTGTCGTCAACCCACCTGACGTGTATGTAATAAGCTTATTATTCGCTTTCTGGAATTGAGTATTACAGAGCAACAAATCAGCTCCATCAGCAAACTCCAAGATCCTTTCACCTTCTCCATTTCTCACACCATATCCATAACCCCCATGGACTCCCTCAAAACCATCTGGACTCCTTCCCACATGTCCATTCAAGTCTCCTCCAACTACAACAACTTCCTCATCTTTCACATTTTCCATCAACTTCTCCATCGCACACCAGAACATGTTCTTCTCTTCATCGCTTCGACCGACCTGCGGGGAATATCCCGAGATGATGTTCACCAAGAGCTTTCCGATCACAATTCTCACCATCATCAACCTTTCACTCACTCTCGTCACACTCACTACACTGTCTACAAACTCCTCAGAAAACATGACACCAACACCATGCACACCTTCCGGTCACCCTTGCCACATAAACTTGTACTTCTGCCCCTGCCTTCCCTTCACCATTCTCACACCACTTCCCTTCCACCGTGTCTCCTGCACACAACATATGTCCACTCTTCTTCTGACCAATGTTTCAACCACTTCTCCAGATCTCCCTGTCATTGTCCCTACATTCCATGTACCAAACCTCAGCAACTGATCTCCACGTGGGGCATCAGACGATTGGTTATCATTAATGGAAAAATTTCCTCCCTTGCTTCAATCGGGTTCCCCACCTTGAGTTTTAACGAGAGGAGGTGAGGACCCCCACGGGGTACTTCGGGCTGTACCCTGCCCATCAGTTGTACTCATCATGGTTTCCTTTTGAGGCGATGTTTTTATGGCCGGATGCCCTTCCTGACACCAACCCTTTTAGTCCCCTCTTACGACACGCAGGGATACAGTGTACCTATTCTGACCGGGGTACACACCGCGCTGATTTCCTTACATTTGTGGCTTTTGCAGAATGAAGGGTTTTACGGTGGCCAGAGTGCAAATCCTGCCACCAAGCTCCTAAAAAAACGTAACACAACTGCAGGAGGACGTCCGCAGACACAGATGGGCAGTAGAAATGGATGGACTTTGGCTGACAAGTAGCTCCTTTGACAGGTTTTGTTTTTAATCCTGCTGGGTGTCCATATCATACACCCATACGTCATCACTGTTGATATAAAGTTATTCCTTTTCTCCAACAGCCTTATCTCAGATCATAAATGCAGATTCAGACCTTGTCACTCTACCTTTGTCATGCTGCTTCGACTCCCCCAATAATGGATGAAGGCTCTCAACATCAGACATGAGATCAGGGCCGTCTTTCTGGACATATCTCGAGCTTTTGATACAGTCTAGCAAGCATCCTGACTTGCTCTCCAAACTGTTTGCCGAAGGAATCCAAGGCCAACTCCACTCGTGGATTATCGGCATCCTCCACTCTCATAGCAAACGTCTGGCTCTGAACGGAATCCTTTCATCTCCTCTTCCTGTCAAAGCTGGAGCCTCCCAAGGCAGTCTTCAAGGCTCCATCTTATTCCGAATCTTCATCAATGATCTCACTGACTCTGGAGAATCCTCTCCATCTGTTTGTGGATGACTCCATTCTCTGCCATTACATCCCTCATCCCTCTGACAGACAGGCAGCAGCCTCTTCCCTTTCCTCAGAGCTTGACAAAATCACAAACTGGTCAAACACTTGGAATATGTCTTTCAATCCTGAGAAATCCGACACACTCACTCTCTCTGTCCAAAAAAGACCGTACCGCAAATCCTCCCTTCTGTTTTTTCAACAACCCTCTCGATGGATTATAACAAAAGTTGGTGGATGAGTTGGTTGGATCACAAGAACAAGTCAATGAGATTTTTGTTCAGGTCCAGATGCAGATCCGGCCTATCGGTGAGATACAAAATGTAAACTGTTCAGCCTGGCAGAGGTATGTGCTCTACTGAGTGCCGTTCTAGTTCGTTTTGCTGCAGACATTGGGAGGAGCTGAGTGCGTGATTTTTACCTCCACGCAAGTGTGATGAGAAAAGCGGGGTAAAGCAATTGGTTCACTTTGTCTGTCGACAGATGTCAGTTTATGATCGAGGAACAACTTCATTTCAATTCAATTTTATGTTTTGAACCGAGCATAACATGAATGGAATATGAATCGGAACACAAACCTGTAGTTTCGCATTGCTTTTGCCCTGAATTTGGACAATGGTGCAGAATCTCGTCCTAAGTGTGCACGCGCAGAGAGGAGTGGGGTAATTTGTTTTTTTTACCTCTGCCAGCGTAGGTGAAGGAGGTTACGTTTTCACCTCTTTTGGGTCGTCGAAATGCGTGACCCTTATTGTCAGTAATTCTGTCTTTGTTTGGATGTTTGTTCGTTTGTCATCAGCATAATTGGTAGTAAACGTGGGCGGATTTTGACCAAACTCCGGTGGTAGGTACATCTTATGACCTCGTGCTTTGGAAATTGTGATGGTTGCTAGGGACGCTTTGGTCCCCTAGCAACAGCCGGAAAACCTTCAAAATCGGTACCGTTCACGCAAAATCAATTCCGAAAGCCATCATCCCACGTAGGGTTATGAAATTTGGCACGAATGATCTACAGGTGATGCTCTATCTAATATATTCGGGTTTTTATGATATATGGAATACTTTACCCGCAGCGCCCCCTACAATTAGGGTATGTGCAAAAATTGGCGAAAATTGAAGGCCCCCTAGCGACCGGGTGAGTGCATCGATACGAATGAAACTTTGCAGGTTCATGGTACTCAATGAGTACTACAACTTTGCTTCAGGACATATTGACTGATTTCGCTTCGGTCAGGGGTCAAAGGTCAGTTAGTGTAAAAATCGATAATATGCGAGAGCTGGAGATGCCTTCGTGCCAAATGCTACTCCTCCTAGGGTTATGGTCGGATGGTCATGAAAATTCACACTAATCGTCTGGAATACATTGTGCACAAGCGATCGAGCCGGATTTTTGATTAGATCTTTGTTCACCCACAGCACCCCCTCGAACTTCGGGGATTTCCAATTTCAAACCGCATTTTCGGTACTTTTCATTCAAATGAATACCGAGTAGTTATCAGTGGATGGAACTGGATGAGATTTGATATGCATAATCTTAAGGTGATTCCCTATCCGCTATATGACATCCATTTTGCTCTATATCTTATAGTTTCCATCCTCGGCGACCCATCGCCACCTACCGGCTTGTCTGTCTGTCTGTTTGTGTACAGGATATCTCAAAAAGTTGTGGACGGATTCAGACGAAACTGGGTGGACACGTTGGGTGTGGGATAAGGACAAACTGATTCGATTTTGGTGAAGATCTGGATACGAGAATTATTTAATTTTTAACGTGATTCTTCATCATTGAGAGATTGGACCAAAACCGATATAGTTCTGTATCGCATGATATTTCAAACATGTAATGAGCCCAATATGTTCTTGTGGATCAGGAAATACGTGTCGGAGGTATGCGCTCTACCGAGTGCTCTTCTAGTTCTGTCTGTCTTGCAGTCAAACAAAATTGAAAATCATTTCAAACAGGAAATGCACTGTTTGTAAGGATACCATAAATGACACAAACAATAAGCACAAATAACTAAGGTAACATGTTAAATAAGGTGGCGTAAAAAACGTTGCACCAACGGCGGTAAACCTCCAGAAAAATGTTTTTAGATCCTCGTGGAGGATCTCTAAGTCTTACTCACGTTGTTGTTCTTCATCTTCTTCTTGTGGACTTTTTTTGTTTCACAGTCTACAGTTTTTATCGAAACTTCCTGAAACTTGGCATACATATGTAAAAATACCCTGCGCAGACAGTGACCATCTCCGATTTTGAAAATTCCTCCTAGAAAAAAAAGTTATGACGTCAACATATCTCCGCGAATGGAAATCACCTAAAAAATTATCTCCGAAACTAGGCAAGCTTTTTGAATTCTGTTTGCAGGAACCGAACAGGGCATTAGCAGAGATGAATTACCGCACATATGATACATCACTATGACGTCATATCAATTTTTATGACGTCATTCCTATTTTTTGACATTTTTTGTTTCACAACCCAGAGTTTTCATCGGATCTTCGTGAAACTTGCCATGTATATGCAGAAAGCCCACGCGCAGGCAGTAACCATCTCCGATTTTGGAAATTCTTCCGAGAAAAAAAGTTGACGTCATAATATCGCCGCTAATGGAAATCACCTATACCATTATCTCCAAAACTAGGCAAACTGTTTGAATTTTGTTTGCGGGAATCAAGCCGGGCATTAGCACAGATTATAATTTATCGCAAACCTGATACATCACAATGACGTCATATTCGTTTTTATGACGTCATCATTAAGAGGACGAGGATCTTAGCTCATTTGAGCTTGTTTTAATTTCAATTGAATTACACACTTGACACTGTGGAACACAAATCACCTTCTTCACACTTTCAAAAGCCTTCTGTTGAGCAGTACTTGCACAAAATAGTCTACCGTTTTACGTCATCTCCACCAATCAAATTTACCGCCCGCTTTCATGACATTGGAGACTATCGAGATTCAGACATAATGACGGCTCGTTGGAAATACAGATCGCGCTCGGAAACACATTAAGCAAGAGTTGAAAAGACCCTTCTGGCCTTCCCATGTCCTTTTGCTCAAGAATGTGTGGGGTAAGGTGTTCTATGAACTGTAATATATATATATATATATATATATATATATATATATATATATATATATATATATATATATTTTTTTTTTTGTTAACATTTCGAGTCCCAAAATGCAATGTTCACAGGTATGCTCCTTCCGGTGTCTGATACTGAGATTGGAGAACTGACATTTTACGTACATAATATGTATATACCGTATGTAGTTTGGGTTGATTCTATGTCGCATTTGAAGAACTTTTTGAATACTCAACATGTATGAGGAACCTCTCGTGGTATACATTGAGCAGTACTCTTTTTTTTAACAGTGAAGGTTGTTAAGATGGATAAAGATTGCTGTGTGTGTGTGTTTTATTAACAAACAACAACAACCCCAAAATGGACTGAATATCTCCCCACTCTTCCATCCCATCTGTTTTGTCCACTCAGAGGCAACTCTGTCCTTGGAAAGGGCTGGATGGGGGGACAGTGGAGTCTATTACTGTCAAGTGATATCCGTGAAAGATCTTGCTGGGAACAACGAAGGTTTCGCCGAGGTCCTTGTTCTTGGTTAGTCATCAATGAGTTTATGTTTCCTTTGTGAGTTTGTGTGGTTAAGCATTACTAATGGTTCGTGACACTTGCAGGAATGTACAGTCGCTTCCTTTGACTAAAGGACAAGTCTGTCTTGTGAAGGGGGTTACAAAGAAAAGCGCAAGCACTGTTGTGACATTGCCTGTTACACCCCGAGTGGTGCTTTGTGGATGATTTTATTTTAAAATGACTCCCGTAATGACGTCACAATTCCAGCTGAGATTTTCCAAAAGAAACCAACTTAAGAGTTAATGTAGCATGAGTTATGCGTTGATGATTGCTGTTTTCCGTCTTTCTTGTTTCAAATCTGCTTTGAGCGCATTACCATCGCCCCCTCTATCCCCCTCAGAATGTTGCCGTCCCTTGCCCCTCTTTTGGCACGTCTATCTTTGTCTTTCTGCAGGACAGACAACAGACAAAGCCCAGCTCTTACCTGGTTTATCACTTAACATTCCAGGTATATCTCAAAACAAAATTCTACTTTACCTTCCCATCAAATCTGCCAGTACCTTCCCTTTACCCTCCACCTGCCCATCCTTTTTGCGTCTGTCCGCACATCCTTTAATTGTTTGTTTGTTTTTATTTATTTTGTTTTTACTCCTCGACTTGAGCCTGACCTACCTGAAGGATGGATGGACGCACGCCCTGACTGTTTGCTAACCTTTGCCGGTCCTCTTGCATTTACCTCTTTCAATGCAAAATGTCTCAAGGCTCCCATGAGTGGGATATGTGTGCCACGCAGCGGATCGCGTGTTCAGTGTCCCTCAGAACCTTGGATTGTTGTGGAGAAGAAGATGTTTGTCCCTCGCATTGTGGCTGCATTTCGCCTTGCAATCGGGTCGACCTTTGTTCGCTTACGTTGTGCTCGCTTTCAGAATGTTTGAGGACACGTCGATTATAGTTGGGTCATTTCCTTCTTAAGAGCAAGCTGTTAGTTCCTGCTTTGAAAACCAAGGTTGTGTCTTTTGTCTGCGGTCTTTCGAGGCTGAGACGACCAATCCATAAGAGATTATTTAGCAGGTGTTTTGTTTTTACCCTTTTTGGAAGCGTCACCGTTACAAAATGGCTTTGTGTTGCTCGTGATGCAAGTCCACAAGCATCTTGAGTGGTGTATGTGCATCTGCTGTCGTCAAGGGCTCGCAATACGCCGTCAGCGATTAACAAATGTGTTACAATTGTGCTGCACATACTTACACCGTAACCTCCGTTGTTCGGAACTTCATACTCGCTTCCTGTGGACCATGTCTAACACCGTTGCTTTTTCTAGCCGCAGGAACTGTTTCCAATTCCGAGTCCAGCGTCTCGTGTCATTGGTTCGTCGAATCTGAAGTGCTTTCTAAAGGTTGTCCTTCCGTTTCTAAACTCTCCTGACATTGTTTGCAGTCTCCGTAATCCTGCGATGACGGAACCTCAAAGTCCTGTTCCATTACTTCGATTGTGTCCCCTTGTTAAGTGGGCAAAAGATTGTCTCTTGTCACTTTCCTAACACCGTCACATCTTGTTGTAAAATCTGTAGTTCTGACATCATTTTCATGAACCAGCTCGGTTCACCCTTGATGAATGATGTTGCTACCTTTCGGACTCCTGAAGGATTTGTTGGTATTTTATTTCATTTTTTACAGGGTCTAAGACTCGTGGAAGAGCGGTCATAGCAATTTCATACACACGTACGGAGAGACAGACACCAGACAACATAGGACTTGGCTACGTACAAACATAGCTGGTGACCTTGGGGGGAAAGCAACGTAACTTTCTGGGGAAATCTGGGTGCAGGTGAGGGCATCTTTGTGACAGTGGGGCAATGAAGGAGATATTTCCCCTCTCCCACTCTACCTTTGGGATGGCAACCCATGGAGTATGTCCATACTCCATACTCCATACCCTATACTCGAAAAGCTCGGTGTCAGTCAAGTGAGGAAGCAGCACATACCTTTATGAAAGTCAGCTAGAATCTAACCGCCGACCTCTCAGACTCAGAACGGACACTCTAACCATTACTGCACTGAGTCTGGATCATTGCTCGATGACCATACATTGATGGTACATGATGTTGCAACGTAATCCCTTATATTGACGTATAGTACTCACTTCTCCCCGTCCTCCCCCAGACTGGTTGTTTGTGGTCCTGGTGGCCCTTGCTGGCATTATTCTAATTATTCTACTGTCCATATGCTGGTGCCAATGTTGTCCACACACTTGTCCTTGCTACGTTCGCTGTCCCTGCTGTCCAGAACGTTGCTGCTGTCCACGAGCACGTAAGTGTTTGGTGACTACGTGTTCAACTTTTGGAATATGTTGGTTCTTTCTTCAGACCTTCGTGATCACGCCAGACTTTTGTCCCCCTTTTTAATTTTATTTTATATCATTGCAGTGTATGAAGCGGGCAAGGCAGCGACTGGCTCGTACGTGGGCTCTCATGCTCCAACTATATTCACCCCAATACCTGGAATGTACCCCTATAATGCCAACCCTGCCATTTCTGATATGGATGGCGGTAGCTCAGGTACTCGCTCAGTAATGCACTCTCTCATCTATGATGTACTGTCACATTCTTGTACCCTTTGACCTCATGTGTAATGTATTGCTGTATTGCTGATCGTTGCAGTTGGAAACAGCTCTCGAGCGCCGTTGCTCCCTTTCGACGATGGTTCAAATTCGACTGGTAAGCGGATGAGTGAAGGAGGATTGGCAAGAACTGCACTGTGTAGTGGACCAACAGGTGTCGGGTAGTTCGATTACATATGGAGGAAAATAAATTCTCAATCGTTTCATTTTTATTTTTTTTCACCCCACCTCGACCCGACCCTACCAATTGTACAATTCCAGGGCGCAACACTTATTTACAACATGATGCCTCTGGGCCTCGGGTCCTGTATGTGACGGAAAGAGAGCTCAGCAACATGCGGCCACCATCGGTGCCTTCGTATCGCAATGAATTTGATCGCAGTAAGTTTCGCCTCCCGCGACGTGATAAACACTTTCTCTTACCCCACCACTACAACTTCAAGAGCCTTGTGTCTGCCACTTATTTTGTTGGAAACCTTACCGGCTCGCTTTTTGTTCTCCATAGTGACCGAGCTTTCTTCTCTTCATGAGGGGAGAAGCAGAGAGAGGGAGAGAGACAGGGCTGACTCTTCCCTCCACATGGCCTTGCGCGAAGCTAGGGAGCGAGCTCTTCCTCCACTCTCCGACCTGTCGGAGGGAGAGAGCGATGAAGAATGGCAAAGATCCCGGCATGGAGAGATGAGGGCACGCTCGATGGAGGTTCTTGACGATTGGGGTAGAGAAAGACGACGTGGAGAGGACCGAAGCAGAGGAAGAGGGTGGGTGTAATGCTGGATGTGACTTGCCACAATGGGATGCTTATTTAACAAGCTTTCCATGAATGGTGCAACTGAACTCGTCGTCGTCTTTTTTCTTTTTCTTTTTCAGACGCCGCTCTCCATCTCCTTCAGCAAGTAATGACTATTACTATCCCTCAGTGCGGAAAGGGAAAGCAAGAATGAAGGATTTTGAAAGCGACAGCCGGAATGGGCGCCTTCCTCCAAAATCCTCTGCAATGAGTCGTTCCTACGAGTCTGCTCTTAATGAAGTATCCGTCACTACTCTTCCTTTATCCTGTTTCCAGATGTTTGTTCAATGATTCTGTTTTTTTTTTTTTTTTCTGACCATTAATGTATTAAATTCTCGTTATCGTTATCCCTTCCCCTTCTACCTTCTCTTTCCTCCAATAAGCCTCAGCGTTCTCCTCGTTCTCATCCCAATTCCCGCACACCTCCGACTCCCGGGGCTCCGCCATCGTACCGCTCGGATGATGTGGATTCGCGGAGTGGATCGGGACAAGGAAAGAGAAAGAGGAAGGTGAGGCATTGTAGTTCTTATGAATTTGTTTGCCAATGATGTCATGCCCCCATGCCCCACTCGTAATTATAGGGTAAGCCCGTACGGTCATTCGGAATCCCACTTGGTTGTTTGCATCGTCGGAATTACCAATCGGAACTTTCTTGTTGTGTGTGGATCTGTTGAGTGTACTGGCAATAGCTCTTCCATGAGCCTCAACTCTGGGGGAATATATATATATATATATATATATATATATATATATATATATATATATATATATATATATATATATATATATTTATACACATATGTGGTACCGTTGCTTTCTGAACGTGGAATCGATAAACGGATCGGTGTTTCTCAACCATGCTGTCTGTGTTCATGCACTCTCACTCGGCGAAGGGGTGAGCGGTGAGTTGTTTAAAACACCGCCGTCGGTGGTGGTGAACCGTTGTGGTTTCTTAAGGGGACCTTGAGCTGTGGAATCCGGCATGTACAGGTAGCCTGCTTAATGGTGTCTCGATTCTCCGTCATGTTTCGCAGGGCCTGCAAGGTCGAGAATCTCTTCGGGTGTGAGGACGAAGTTGGAGACGGACGTGGAGGGGGAAGATATGTTGTTGTTGTTGTTGTTGTTGTTTAGGGGAGAGGTTTATGTAGGAATAATCGGAGATTCACAAGTGTGGTCACATGTTTGTAAATGTAAATGTCCCCCCCCCCCGCCCCCCCCCCCAGTGTACATTTTACAATTCACCTTCAGGGATTTGTTAGAACATGTTTTTTTTGTCTTTTTTACGTTTGTAATGAAGACGTGTACAAATGTGTATACCGTTAGTTCGACAAAATGCCTTTTACCTGCTGTTAATTGAACTTGCTTAATAGTTTACTATTTGCTTTTATTCCTTCTTGGTCCAAACTGATGCTGAATCCCAAAGCAGTGTTCCAACGCCGGCTGTGGGGATAGAAGAGGGAGGAGGGAGGAGGGGGGGGAGAGGGGTAAAGGTCACGCGGTGTGTTGGTGAGATGACACATGAGCGGGCTGGAGTTTTCAGCATCACCGGACTGTTGTGTTTTATAATGTTAATGTTTTCATGCTTGTAGAGCTGTAGTCGTCACTTCCATTCGCCACTTTTTCACCGAATCGAGTGTACCACGGATTTTAATCACCTTGGATTGTTTTCATTACTTTTAAACATCACAGCTATGACGAATAAATACGTTTTCTTGACTTTGTCCCTGCGCTGAATGAACTTTGTGTCATTCGAGACCTTCCCCATGAATAGTTGAGACGTTGATGGGTCTTGTTATGTATATTGGGACTATCTATTAATTATGTATACGTGTTGGGTATATGAATATTTTAAAGGCGAATGATGGATATAAGGTATGAGAGAGGAGGGGTTGGGATTACAAAGGGAAATTATTCCAATTAATTAATTAATTAATGTAATCGGCCTTTGCCACAGTCACGTCTTATCGAGTTCAGCCCTTGTTTCTAGACCACACCCCCTTTCGACCAATCCCCGCCCGTTTCGTCACGCCCTGCCCCTTCGTCAAATTACATCGGAGGGATTGGACTCTACCAACCGCGCAGGGGGTGATGTCATTAACTATGACGATATTCCGCTGCTTCCCACCATTCGTCATACGTGTAATGTACCGACTCTAAAGAAGATTTAACGAAGTATTACTCCACAGTCTGCAGCGTAATTTTTTTTTAAGGAATTCGGGAATCCTCGGCGAGTCGAACCCTGCCGACATGTTTCTATCGGCACTCCCCCCCCCCAACGAAGAGTCGAAGTAGGACGGTCCAAACAGCAGCGGCGGAGTCAGGGCCTGTTCGCTCCTTCAACACCGACTGGCCTCCTCTTCCCCCCCGCAGACTCCCCTACCCGAGTGTTTTTTTTTCCCGCACCTTGTGTTCCGTGAGCCGACAGGTGAGCGACACGGACAGGTGTGCGTGGACGCGCGCGCGCTCCTTGCGGGTTTTATCGCTTTCCTGTCTGCGGGGTGGCCCGCGAGTGCTTGTTGTGGTTTGTTGGGTTTTGTTGTTCTGCTTCGTGTTCGAGATCGTTCGTGGTAACAAAGCCGGTTATACCCGCAGTCGGACGGGGCTTGCACGTTTTTTCAAGTAGCGTACAGTACTGTCCTCCACTCGTGGCCCTGTATTCGGCAATGGGTTCGTTTTACTACTGTTTGTGCCATTCGGCCGTCCGTCCTGATACTAGGCGTGGTGTTTGAACGAGGTACCTCGTCACTCAACATGGTCGTCATGTGATGAACAGGTATGCGAACTCGCACGAACGTACCGGCATGCTTGATGACGTCAGCACTGACGTCACCTGACCCACTGAGAGCCATGGAGTGACAGGTCGTCCACGTTGGTGGGACTTACAGTATTTATACAGAAATAAGACCGACGATGATCAGGTCCCTCCAACCAACGACTGTGTTCTCATGACATCGACACAGGTGTGTTTCGTGGGACCACCTGCACCTGCGAGGGGGTCCACGTGTGCCACAGGTTCAAGTCGTTGCCTTTTGAGGCTTGGGAATGTCCTGGTGTGTTTCACGAAGGTCCCTCGATGTGAATCATCGGCTTGCAATAGGCCATGGAGTGCTGAGTGCCACCTGAACATTGGACACCTGGTCTTGAACCACTTCTTTGAGCTTGTGTCAAATAATCTTTGAGCTACCACCACTTTAACCACCTCGATTATTCCCTCCCACGTGTGTGGGGTCGAGCGGGGAATGTTTTTTTTTTTTTTTTTTTTTTTTTTTTGACCAAAGTCTTTCACGAACCGAATGGCCAAACCTAACGTTCGACTGGAGGTGACAGTTCAAGTAATTTCTCCAGGTTGCCGGAGATAACTCGTCCACTCTTCGCTCTGAGGACACCGTGGGATCTTTGACGTCCACCAACTAATGCTGGCCGATGGTACCTCCGGTTCGACGTCGATCCCTCGACCTGCCTGTGAAACAACACGATGGTAGTTTCCAGCTGGGTCGGGATTCAAACCCAGGCCGGACGGTTCGGGGGGGGGGGGGAGTGCGTACCTTTCGGCTATCTTTCCAGGCCAATCGCACAACCGCATGACCCGAGTAACATGACATTGTGGTGAACTCCATTCAGATCGTGTACGTGGAGTTGTCACCTTTTGCGACAATATAAACGCTCGATGCGAAACTTTTCCCTTTGCTCAAGTCCCAATTCCTCCATCCATCGGGACCACACTCTACGCAGAGCGTTGGTGCTGCCGAAAGCAGTCTTCTTGGCTATTGGGCACAATCCTGGACGGGTCGCTACTCCGACACACAAAGTTCCAATGGAAGGGTTCATTTTCTGATTTTTTTTCTTTTTAAATTAATCTATAATTAATCAATATCATGGCCTACTCATGTCGAGGGATATCGTGGGGTCTTTTAATGTCCACGGTCTGAATGCTAATTGACTGCCAGCTTTTAATTCCCATCTGAAGGATTGGTGTGCTATCCTGGCTGCGTCCTGATGGCAGCTTTGTGGTCTGACTCCACCCGCGCGACATGGAACCCATGACCTGAGAGCTACATTGGTGAGCACACCACCAAGTGAGCTCCCCTGCCGTCCCTCGGCGCACAAAACTTGCTGGCACGACACGATTCGTTCACATAATCTCTCGGTTTATCGATTTGAACCAGAGAATAGGAAAATCAACCTTCAATGGCAGTCAAATAGAAAACACCAGAGAGTAGCAATGATTGGTCTTTTTGCCATTCCCATCTGAGCACTTGCCTCATGCTGCGATCCCACATTCTCTTGATTTGTCCGTCATCTCCTGATATCCTCGTACGACTGTATGTGAGCTGTGTACAAGCTCCTCCAACGAGCCTTGACAACCTGGTTCTTTAGTCCCCATGTTAAGCTCTCGCCGTGCCTTCGAAAGCGACGTGCACGGTCATAGCAGAACTTAATGGTAAGAGTTCCATTTTGTAATCCAACTTGATGACGGACAAAGTTTTTTTTTTTTTGTAAAGATTGAGTCTGAAGGAGCCAAATGAATCGGTAAATAAAAGGGGGAAAAAAGCACTGCGTCATCGGAGACTGTGAACCGTAAGTACCCACGATATGCTTGGTGTGTGCATATCTACCACACTCGGTGGTTTTGTGGTTAGAGTGCATTCTCTGAGTCGTGATCTGATGGTGAGGTGGAAGGTGGTGGGGGTGATGTTCCTCTTTAATTGCCCTGCTGACTACGGAGAGAAAATTGATGTCACAAGATGGGGCCGCCAGCAATCAGGGTGACTCCCCCACCAAGGTCAACAGCGGTTATGTTTGTCATGTCAAACGTCGTCGTGTGTGCGCATGTGCGTTCATAAGCTTCACCTTCCGTACAGGTGCAGCATATGTTTTTCTGTTGTTTTTTTTTTTTGTCGTTTTGATTTCAGTTTGGAGAATTCAGCATTCGATTGTTGTTTGTTGTTGTCTGTTGCAAAACTTTTTGGGATCCATGGTTGCTGTTGATGCTGCAGCGGTCAAGCCAGAAAGATATGAAGGACATTTTGTACTGGCTGCTCTAATCCCCACCCCAACACCCACCTCTCTGTGTCCTTTTACCTGCTCTTTCGTCCTCTTTGGATCAGTCTTCTCTCGTTCTCATCCTTAACCTTGCCTCTTCCTCATACGACTCCTTCCTTCTCCTACTACAACTCCTCTTCCTCCTACTCCAACTTTTCCTCCTACTAGTACTCTTCTTTCCACTACTCCCCACCCCCTTTTGCCACTCCTTTCCCTGCCCTTCACTCATAATTATATGAAGTGCTTCCTTTTGTTTTCAGAGTTGGCAATGTCATTCACAACTTTTTATTTGTTTGTTTGTTTATTTATTTATTTATACTAAAAGGGTTGGCGTCAGGAAGGGCATCCGGCCATAAAAACATCGCCTCAAAAGGAAACCATGAGTACAACTGATGGGCAGGGTACAGCCCGAAGTACCCCCGTGGGGGTCCTCACCCCCTCTCGTTAAAACTCAAGGTGGGGAACCCAATCGAAGCAATGGAGGAAATTTTTACATTTATGATGACCAATCGTCTGATGCTCCACGTGGAGATCGGTTTCTGAGGTTTGGTACATGGAATGTAGGGACAATGACAGGGAGATCTGGAGAAGTGGTTCAAACATTGGTCAGAAGAAGAGTGGACAAATGTTGTGTGCAGGAGACACGGTGGAAGGAAAGTGGTGTGAGAATGGTGAAGGGAAGGCAGGGGCAGAAGTACAAGTTCATGTGGCAAGGGTGCCCGGAAGGCGTGCATGGTGTTGGTGTCATGTTTTCTGAGGAGTTTGTAGACAGTGTAGTGAGTGTGACTAGAGTGAGTGAAAGGTTGATGATGGTGAGAATTGTGATCGGAAATCTCTTGGTGAACGCCATCTCTGGATATGCCCCGCAGGTCGGTCGAAGCGATGAAGAGAAGAACATGTTCTGGTGTGCGATGGAGAAGTTGATGGAAAATGTGAAAGATGAGGAAGTTGTGGTTGGAGGAGAATTGAATGGACATGTGGGAAGGAGTCCAGACGGTTTTGAGGGAGTCCATGGGGGTTATGGATATGGTGTGAGACATGGAGTGTGAGGTGTGAGGCACTCGGAAACATGGTGGTGGGGTGATGAAGTTGGAAAGACGATTGAAGAGAAGAGGAAGAAGTTCAAGGAATGGCAAAAGGCAAAGGATGCGGTGGAAGAAGAGGCTGCACATGAAAGTTATAAGGAAGCCAAGAAGGCTGCAAAGAAAGAGGTTGCAAAGGCGCAGGAGGCCAATAGGAAAATGTTCGGAGAACGCTTGGATTCGGAGGAGGGTAAGAGAGCGGTATTTAGGATTGCAAAGCAGATAGCGAGAGAGAGATTTGATGTGACGGGGGTGAGTTGCTTGAAGGTGAGTTGCTTGAAGGATGAAGTGGGACAAATCGTTGTGGACTCAGATGGAATTAAAGGAAGATGGAAGAGATATATGGAAAGGCTGTTGAATGTAGAAAATGAATGGGATAGCAACATCGAGAGTAACCCAGTTTTAGGACCAGCAGAGAAGATAACTGAGGAGGAAGTTGAGGAAGCTATAAGAGCAATGAAGAGTAGAAAAGCAGGAGGGCCGACGGGAGTTGTGGGAGATATGTTGAAGGCAGCGGGAAGTTGGGGTGTGAAGAGAATGACAGAGATCTGTAATCTGGTGGTGAAAGAAGGCCGCATTCCAGTGGATTGGGAACTGAGTACCCTCGTCCCTCTGTACAAGGGGAAAGGTGACCCTCTGGACTGTGGCTCCTATAGAGCAATAAAGTTATTGGAGCATGGAATGAAGGTATTGGAAAGGGTGTTGGAGAAGAGGATAAGGAAGAAGGTAAAGATTGACGAAATGCAGTTTGGATTTATGCCAGGAAGAGGAACGACAGATGCAATTTTTATTGTAAGGCAGTTGCAGGAGAAGTACCTGGAGAAGAGGATGAAATTGTTTTTTGGGTTTGTTGATCTGGAGAAAGCATTTGATAGAGTTCCACATGAAGTAATGGCATGGGCATTGAGGAAGTTAGGAGTGGAGGAATGGTTGATCAGAGTAGTGATGGCCATGTACGAGAGAGCGCGCACAGCTGTAAGGACAAAGGATGGGAACAGTGGTGAGTTTGAGGTGAGGGTAGGAGTGCACCAGGGGTCGGTACTAAGTCCACTTCTATTTGTAGTTGTGATGGAGGTGCTGGCTCGGAGGGTAAAGGAGGGTTTACCGTGGGAGCTGCTGTATGCAGATGATCTGGTGTTGATTGCAGAGAGTATGGATGGACTGAAGGAGAAGATGAACAAGTGGAAGGAATGTTTGGAGGCAAAAGGTTTGAAGGTGAATATCGGAAAGACGAAGGTGATGGCAAGTGGTAAAGCATGTGGTGAGGTGGAAAGGACTGGGAAGTGGCCGTGTGCTGTGTGCAGGAAGGGTGTCGGAGTGAACTCCATTCAGTGTACAATGTGTGCTGAATGGGTTCGTCGAAAATGTAGTGGGGTGAGAGGGTCATTAACCAGTGTGGCAGCTACATTCAAGTGTAAGTTGTGCATCGAGGGAGCAGCAGATGAAGGTTGAGTTGGATCTCGGAGATGGTGTGAAGCTGGAAGGGGTGAAAACATTTTGCTATCTCGGAGACATGATGAATGGAGAAGGTGGATCAGACTCTTCGACGGTTGCTTGAGTGAGATGTGCATGGAAGAAGTTTCGGGAACTGAGAGGCGTGCTGACAAAGAGGGGAGTGTCGTTGAAGCTGAAGGGAAAGGTGTATGCTACATGTGTGAGGAGTACGATGATTTATGGGAGTGAGACGTGAGTACTGAACATGGAGCAGCAACAAAGGCTGGAAATGCGAATGGTTCGGTGGATGTGTGGAGTATCGTTGAGAGAGAGGAAGACAAATGATGACTTGCGGAAGATGATGGGAATAGAGTCTGTGATGAAGGTTGTGAAGAGAAACAGGTTGAGATGGTTGGGTCATGTGTTGAGGAAGGATGAAAGTGACTGGGTGAGAGGAGTGTTGGAAATGAGTGTAGTCGGAAGTAGAGGACGGGGAAGACCGAGAAAAACTTGGCTCAATGTGGTGGAAGAGGAAATGTGGGCAAGGGGATTAAGGGGAGATGCAGAAAACGGTAAAGTGGAGAAGATTGTCATGGGGCCCACAAGGCTAACCCCTGCTTTAGCGGGGAAAATGGCCTTTAACTGTGTGTGTGTGTGTGTGTGTGTGTGTGTGTGTGTGTGTGTATTTTGTCCCCTGCCCCTCCGAAAAGGTTGGAGACGGGGGCATTAAAATGAGCTCTGACCGACCGAACGACCATCTGTCCATGTCCTGTTGCGTGCACGATATTCCAAAAACCGTTGAACATGGAGCTTTCATATTGCAGATATCTATTCATCGTGACATTATCTCAACCTGATGAGATAACGGCGGTGATTGGCTGAATTATGTTGTCATGGAAACCCATCTTGGTAGCTTGGCTTGTGTACGTGCTATTAAAAAAAAAAAAACGTTCAAGATTTAGTTTTCATATTACACAGATCTATTCCTCATACCACCCAAAAGGTGGGGGACCGATATTATCGGCTCCTTGCGTTTATTTTTATTTTTAATTTTGCCAGAGTAATGAACATAATCTAGTTTTATTGAATGTTTATATTGGTCTACCTTGTATTTTGTCTGTTTCACTCACCTCCGACATTCTCCTCCAGCTGATAACCATCCATTATGAAGGAGCCTCCACCTGCGCATCATCCTCCTCAAAGCCCTCCTCACGAGGAAGCGAACCCAAAGGTTGTAAAAAGGGGAGAAGCAGATTGTCGGCTCTTCTTCTCCACCGAACTTGCCAACAGGTAAGTGATGATGCCATTCCTGTTAACATTGCTCTCTACATCGTAACTCCTTCATCCGAATGGATCGTGTAAAATGCCGATTTTTAAAGTGGATTTTAAATTAAAAAAAAAATACAAATTTTAAAAGATTAAAACAAACAAACAAAAAAAATGTGCTGGACTTTCGCTAATCATGAAGTTTTTCTTTTTTTTTTTCTTTTCTCCAAATCGGTCATTGTCAAGATGAACGCGAGTGAAAAAACATTATTTCTGGAGAGGGGAGCAGGGAAGGAGGGAGGGGGGGGGAGTGCTGTGAAGGTTGATTTGCATATTAATTAATTAATTGAAAGTGATTCAGGTCGGATTGGATTGCATGGGATCGGATTGGTGTCATGTGAGTGACGTCACGTCGTTTACCTGCTTTCCATATCTGTGTGGCAAATTACATCACCTTTACAAATCTGATGTTAATTTTGAGATGAGAATCAGAATCGCTCGGGTTTTACCTCCCCCACCGAAGGTGGGGCGGAAGTCGGGAAGTGATGTTTTCACCGCTGTCTGCTTGTATATTGGCAACATATTTCAAAAGGACATAGACAGATTCGCTTGAAACTTGGTGGACAGGGTTGGTATATGACAAGGAGGAACCGATTCGATTATGGTGAAGATGTGGATCCGGATCTGGATGTGAGAATTTTTTTTTTTAAGTGATTCTTTACCATTCAGAGATATGACCGAAAACGATATAGCATGATGTCTCAAAAAGTTGTGGACGGGTTATGACAAATCTTTGTGGATGAGTTCGGTAGGTGACAATACCAAGCCAATTAGATTTTGGTTGAGCTCCGGATCCGGATCCAGATCCGGCCTATCGATGGGATACAAAACGTGGACTGTTCAGCCTGGTGGAGATATGCGCTCTATGGAGTGCCGTTCTAGTTACTAATGTTACCGTGGCAATTAATTTTTGCCTGTGGAGGCTTGACACAAGTTGTTTTTTTTTATTTTTTTTTACAAGTGTGATTGCACACAGACATCGAGCCTTGTGGAAGAGTGACGTGAAGGGCGATGACGTGAAATGGATGGAATTAGGTTTCGGCGAAACGAGAAGACATGCCGCTTTATTGAGTGCACATCCGTGAACGCATTGTGCATATGGCCGGCTGATTGTCGTTTTGAAGGCCCACCACATTAATTCAGTGTAAATCCCACCTATCCTGTACTAATTCACAACACCGGCCGAAAGGCCTGCTCTTCTTAAAGTCCCGCAGGATCTTTTTTATTGAAACGCCGGATGTCCCGATGTATGGCTGTGCAATGAAAGTTTTTGCCATTTTCTTTACGTAATATGTAGATGAATAATTTTTTTTTTTTTTTTTTGTATACCTTGGTCGAGGCTCGTATGAGAGCTAACACACAACTCACAGCAAGGAGGCATGAGACAAGAGGGGCGGGAGTGGAAGGGACAAAACAGTGGGGAACAGACACATTAGGTGAACTGTGGAAGGGAGAGGGATGGGGATGGGACGGGGATCATGGCGAAGAGAAGATGGACATTTCAGGGACTTTCAGGAAGGAAAGCAGGAGAAATGAAGGAAGTGGGCTTGGGTGGATTATCGGGGGTAGAAAAGATCGAGGATTTGGATGGGGGAAGATAAGAGGTGGTGGTGAACAGCTGTTTTGAAAGATGAATAATTTGTTTCTCCCCACCCCCCCCCCCCCTTTTGTTGTTTTTTACTTCTCACTGGCACATGTGAAACCCAAACATCCCTATTTCCACCACGACTGACTTTCCTCTTTACTTCCTGCTGTTGCTGCAGTTGAACCTCGTTTTCCATCGTAGCACCCTCTCCTCCTCTGTAACCTTTTGAGCAGTGAAATGGGGGTGAAGTATGTGTTGGTAACCCCTTTGCCCTTCCCACATCCCATGCCCCAAGGGCGGCAGAAGCTGTGTGCCAAGGCCACGTAGATTCCATTTTAACCTTCCACAGACAAGAGAAAACTGCACACACCAAAGTAACTTCCTTCACTTCTTTGTTAAAATTTATATTCTTTGCACTTTTACACATTCTTACTGGTTGTAGATGCAAAACTGTTTCCTTCAGTTTTCGCTCCTTGCATTCATTTTCTACATTCTAACCACAGCTTGTGCAGCCACAGAACGCCCAAGCGCTCAGCACGGCCGTTCCACTGTTTGTCCAGTCACAGTCGGCACCGGCCAATCAAGCTGCTTCTCCTCACTCTCACAATGCTCCTTTGACCCCTATAGAGGCTCCACTTCCCTCCTCTTCCTCACATTCTTCTTCACCCTCACCTTCCATCTCCCCTCGTCCCTCAATGCCTATGAATCCCGAAGGATTATCGCAGGTAAAGGCCATCTGCAAGCACGAAAGGTTCTCCATGTAATCTGTAACAGCAGTCATGTGTGGTGTTGTCACTACTGATTACTTGTTTTGTGCAAATGAGGTATCGGGCTTCGTTTTTCTTCCTCGTTGAGTCACCAATATTTTTTTCCTTTGTGTTGCTTCCTCAGGAACAATTGCAGCACAGAGAACTGTCTCTACAGAAACTTCGTCACATCCACCGCATGCTGTTCCCTCAACAGGGAGAGCGACCCAGGGAGGCAGACAAGGAAGGAGACAGGGAGGGGGAGAAAAGAAGAACTCCGGCCTCCTTAAATCCCCCCGGTCTTGTAGTACCACAGGCTCTCACGACATTGACGGCACAGTCTGTACCTTCAGCACCCAGCAACCCAGGTGCGTGTTGATTCGAGTGGACCAAACGTGCCGCCAGGGTGGGCGTTTAGAGAATTTCTCGTCCACAGTGACAGACAGGTTCACAAAGCGGGTGTACGAGTGTGTCGTGTCACAAAGCGGGTGTATGAGTGCGTCATGTTCGTATTTTCTTCTGTTCCATCCACTTCGGGTCATTTTAGATCAAAATATCGACAGATTATGAGCAGAGGGCAGGAGTTAATGTGAACACATGTACTTGGTTAGTGAATGTAGTTCGTGATTGGTTTCATGTTGTTTCATCTTGCCCCTTTGGTCCTTCTCTCTCTCTCTCTCTCTCTCTCTCTCTCTCTCTCTCTCTCTCTCTCTCTGATCCAAATCTCGACGATTTCACGCTCTCTCTCATCCAAACATCTACAACTTCAGCCTGTCTCTCATCCAAACCTCAACTACTTCAGCCTGTCTCTCATCCAAACGATTAATCTTGAGGTTTTATAAATCATATTGTCTCTTCATCCCAAGTCTGTTTGTGCATCTATGTGTTGTTGTCAAGGGTCATACCTTTCCTATCTTTTCTACTTATATGGGATGTTTGTCTCTGTGTGGCAGGTATCCTGCGAGTTCATATAAAATTAATGAATGATTGTCATTTAACTGGTTAACTTCCACGATTTATGAACCATCACTGATCGATATATTCTTCAATGGATGACTTATTAACCTCGCACATTCCCAAAGAACCTGAAAAGCTATTGTAATGGTGTTGTGTGTCAGTCAACAAGTGAGTGAGACCGCACTAGTTCTCAGATCTACTGGAATCCACATACCCCAGCAATGGTCTGCATTGTTAAATATGCTGTATTGTTTCTTTTGCAGTTTATTTTCAATCTTTTTCCCACATCTTCTCTGGCTTTCCTTTGTGTGTCTGAATGTCCTTGAGTTTTTCATGCATTTACTGTGCAAGCTCCTTGCAAGTGCTTTCTTTCTTTTTGTACTTTGGACATCTATAATCACATCTTTTAAGTACCATTCTTGCGTGTGTGTGTATGTGTGTCAGGTTTGGACCTGACGTCACAAATTCGACAACAGGACCTGCTGCAACCAACATGCACACCGACGACCCAGCAGAATTGGGGCCACAGACCACCCAGGAGGCAGTTTGAAGACCCTCTTCAAGCCATGCAATTGCAGGCTAGAGTTTTGAACTTCACGGAGATGCCCAACCCCTCAGGGCATCTCAATGCGGACCAGTTGGCCTGGCTGCACCTGCAACGTGAGTTTTACGAGGAAAAACGTCGGAGGCAAAAGCACGGCAGCAGGCTGCACATGCAGCAAAATCGTCCGCCCCCTCCACCGTATCGCTTGCTTGACCCCGGTGATGCTTCGTTTGTTACTGGGCCAGATATGAACCTGGAACTTAGGGCACAAGGGCCTAATGTTGCAATGGGATGTCGAGTGCGATCTGAGATGGGGCAGGATTACACAATGGAACAACAATTGGCCACAGCGTCTGTTTTAGGCATGCCACCATCACAGACGTGCAATTATCAGCAGCTTCAATATCTCAATCTACAGCAACAACAGCAGCAACGCCAGAACTTCTCTCCAAAATTCTTTGCAAATGGAACTGTCTTTATTTCTCCTGTGCGATCAATGCTGGCGGAAGAGTTCTTGCGTTCCTCTCCCCGACCTTATGCCCGCCCGCCAGCGCGATTTGCTGAGCCGTCCGGCATTGTTTTCCCAGAATGCCATGAGGCGGCTTTGGAGCAACCAGTGGTACTTGGGGTTGGGAGGCACGGGGAATCAGGGCCAAGGCCCGAGGCTCTGGTCCGTGCGGCCGGTCGCCGTATTCTTACGCTGCAACTCCCGGTGTCTCCTGGAGTCAGCGGAGGAGCAGGAGGGCACGTGTCGCCAATTGTCCACACACCATCAGGTGTAGGCCTCATCTCAGGACCTTCGATAAGGTCACCAGCTTTGGTGAGGAATTGAGAATGCAAATGTGCACTGGGATTATGTGAGGGATACCTTTTTTGTTTGTTTTTTGTTTGCATCCTTTCAACAACCCCTCAATGTAAAATATCACAAGGGACAATTGTACCATTTTGGGGACATGCTCTGGTTGTCGTCCACCTTGGCAACCTCACGTTTACAGTACTTTATCAACCCATTTATTTTCATGACTGCTGCTATTTTTCAAATTATTTTACGCATTTATTTCATACAATGTTCAGTGATTGATTTGCGGGCTTCCTTCATGAATCCCATTTATACTACATGTTCGCATCCAAGGAAGCATCTAAAGACTGAGTGTTTCTACTTTACCTCCCTGGATTTTCAGGTTTCCCACCTAACTTATCAAGAAGAGTCTGCTCAACTTCTTGGCCATTGTGGCTTCACGAAATGTCATCATCATGTTCCCAAATTTTGTCGCACATTTCCAAGTGGCCGTTTTTTTGTAGTCCTAATGTCGTGGAGTGTCAGAAGTGTCTTCATCTCATCGTCAAATGCATATTGATGAAAGATTAGGGCTGGGCGATATTATATATTTTTGCGAGTTATTATCATCTGTCCAAATATCGATGATATAGCGATATATTGACATTGTGCAATCAGGCAACCACCTCGATGAAAAACGGTGCCCAGCTGAAGATCCAGGCAGTTGGGAAATCAGTAAATTGCTTATAAGTTAAGGTTATAACTTCAAATAAAATAGTTTTTGTAAGTACCTACCAGTGCATAATATATCTGTGTCTGTGTGCTAATTTATGTGTGTTTGTATGTATGTGTGGATGTATATATGTATTGTCGTGTCCAGGTGGTGTAACCCCTACCTGGAAGGATGGCAAAGCTTCTCCCTTGAAGGCCGACAACCGAGACTCGGAGAGTAATACGCACGCAGAAAGGGGGTGCAATGGCGGAGGGGTGGAGGAGCACAGCACAAGGGAGTTTTATACTCAAACCTCACTACAAATATACGGCTACAGCTTCTTAAAAGGAATACATTTAATGAAAATAAACAAATATTTACAAAGGGCAATAATTCAAAAGAGTAATGATGATGATAATAATAAATAAATCCTAAAGTCGAGGCACCTCTTCACACAGACTTGAATACAGATAAAGGGAAAACAAAATAAAAAGAAAACACCCTCCTTTCGAGTATTCTTAGATTTGGCTTGGCCTCGAGCTGATGTTTGTGGAACTTGGAATCGAGGAAAAATGGTGCCACGTTGTTTCTCTCGTAGCGAGACAAACACATGCCGGGCAATCCACGAGCGGCACTCCACACCAGCGGCTCAGAGACCCAGTGTAACGACTTCGTGCGCCGATCATCTTCACCCACCCAACCAAGAGTCAAAGGCCGGCGTTTTGCTTCACCACGTGGGCCAAATCGCCTCACCATGAATACAAGGATCATGCCGTCCTCCTCGTCATGTGCACTCACCCTCAACTCTCGCCTCCAAAATGTGCCGCGTGCCTCCGCTCTGACCATGGCTCTCCAAAAAAGCGCAAGCCAACCTTCCTCTCGATTACGCCTATATTGTTGCGGGGCCGGGACGTCGGCCGCGGTCTGTCCGCTTGATGGAGCCGCGCGTAGGCTCGACTGATCGCCCGGAATTCAGATCTTTGCTCCGGATAAGTCCGGAGTCGGCGGGTCCTCTATCGGACCGGAATTCGCCAATGGATAGACCACGTGGGGTAGGGTCGATTGCCAATTTCAATTTACCTAAATACCCACGTGGTCCACGACCGGGGAATTTCACCCTCGACGGAACTCGTACGGAAACGAGCCGCTTAGCGCGCTCGTTCCGTGTGCGATTCCGAGCGGTTTAATCGCCGAGAACCGCCGGACCTGATTATCCTGTGACAATGGCAATGGCTAGCTAATCCCTCACATGTGACATGCTCAGTCAATGCAAGAATTGACACGAACGAGCTGAAAACATTGAACAATCGGGGTATTTATTCACAATAGGGAAAGGGGAAACACAGAGCAGAATTAGACCGACTATAAAAGCAATGCAGTCAATGTACAGGCAAAAGCACTTAACCATTCCTACTTAAAGATGGGGCCCACAGGACACACACACGCACACACAAAGACCCAGGACGACATGGACCTTCCTGCATCGTGCGGTCTTCGACGAGACGAGCGAACCAGGACGAGACCAGCTCAGCGTCGTCGAGCTGCAACCCATGCCCGAGATAACCAGCGAGCATCCAGATGCGACCTGCGCTCGTGCTGACCAGCGAGCGTCGGGATCCGATGAGTGCAGACGCCGGTGACAGGATCAGACCAATCTCTCTTCCTCATCCAAAACATCACCAACCTTCCTTCTCTCATAGGGAGGGGCCTCTTCTCCTGACCACTCGCCTCTTGATTGGCCGGAACCATCGCGCGATTCCCTGGCCACCCTCCATTGGACAGACGCATGGTAGGCGGGGAAACTCCCACCGTCCTGGGCGGAGTCCCGAGCGGAGGCGTTTGTGGCTCCGCTCACCTCCTCACCTCTGACCATGTGCTTAATGGCGATCGGGTTGAGTCAGAAACGGGGAGGGTGAGACGCCCGTTCCTTGCCGATTGGCTAAGGAGGGACGCCATGGCTACGCAAGACTCCGCCCACGCGCGCGCCTTCTGGCGAGCACGCGAAGAATGCCGCGAGCATCATGGCGTCAGGATGGAAGTGAAGATGGTGTTGTTATCGTTGGTGTTGTTATCGTTGGTGGTGTTGGCGTTGGTGTTGTTAAATAAAAGAAAACCTGTCTATTAAAAGAACTTCACAGCGCATTTACATTTATTCATCCATTAGATTAGGGGATGGATTCTAACTAGAAAACACATACTTATTGAAATAACTAAGCTTTTGGAACCTGAATGTCTGTGTGCTCATGGCTTCCAGATTCGCAACACTACCCCCTCCCCTTTTTACAGACTCGTCCCGAGTCGTCAAATTTTCGTGTGACCAACATGTGTAAGTTTTCCCCTAGTACATTTTACCTTCGGATCCCTGAGTGCGACATTTTTTTTTTTTTTTTTTTCAAATACGTGTCCCAAAAATAAATAACCTACTGCGCTGCGTAACTAACTAAACAAACTCACACAGACTCATTCAGACAACTTAAATATATTGCCGGCGTTACGACAAACATGCAGGTGGTGTAAACTTATTTACAATTTTTACCTTAACTTATCTCTTATTTTACACTAACATGGCCCAGGACCTGGCATCTGTGGGAAAGAAGGCATAGCAATGTCAACAGTTATGTGAGGGTGAGTGCTCCGCAGCTGAAGGTCAGACGTCTTCAGGGCCTGTTCAAAAGGTCCCTTTTTTTTTCACTGAACCTTTTTTTTTCAGTTTCCAGCTGCTGGAGGCAACTCACCCTGACCCGGCATGTCATATGCCATCCCACAGGCCATTTGAAGGGGGTAGCCAGGCTGCCCAAATGCAGTCTCTGGCTCCCTTGTGCAGGAACAGAAGGTAGCCAGCTGCCCAATGCAGTCCCTGGCTCCTCCCTGAAGTGAACTGGATGGAAGCAAAACACAAGAATGAATTGGATGGGCTGGAATGCAAAACAATGCACGGGCTGCACGAATGCAGTCCTCGTGATGTGGCTGCCTGCAGGGCAGTCTTTGCAAAACACACTGGAGATGGATCCTGGTGCACATGGTGATGGTTGCTGACATGGGCAAATGGGGTTAGGGCAGAGGCAGGCAAACGAGGCATGGTAAGGCAAACGCGGAACAGGCCGCTGTAGCACAAACAGGCCGGCATGTGAAGCTGGCCAGCCTCTGGTCTCGTTCCTTGGGGGTCTGGAGGGAGTGCGGTGGTGCCGGCCGCTCCGAAGGCGGGCTCGGACCTAACCTACTGTCTCCCCCCAACCTATCGCCTTTCTGTCTCTGTCCATACCCACTCCCTTAATTTGCAACACAAACCCAACAAAAATTTAGCCCATTTTATTTTTATTTTATTTATATTTATTATTATTATTTTTTCCTTTTATAATTCCGTCTGCCTAACCCACTTCCTGTCTTTGTCCGGCTAACCTATTATGTCAATCTAGCCTACTCCCAACCCCTACGTTCCCATTTTGGAGTGGAATAGGGAAGAAACTAGCGTCCTGTCCTGAGGCCCAACGAAGCCTCAGAATGGCCTCCCACATAATTCAGCAGTCTTCTCCACAGTGTGTCCAGCGGCCTACCGAGAGCGAAGGGATGGATGGTGCGAAGGGGTACATCTCCTAACTATCCTGCTTTTTATTAACTTTAAACTACCCCGGGGCTTTCCAAAATGCCTCTC
Organism: Eptatretus burgeri; assembly: GCF_056783735.1. NCBI lineage: Eukaryota > Metazoa > Chordata > Myxini > Myxiniformes > Myxinidae > Eptatretus > Eptatretus burgeri. The sequence goes on along the minus strand of NC_140976.1, from coordinate 8,039,135 downwards.
ACTTTTTTTTTATATATATATATTTTTTTTTGTATACCTTGCCGAGGCTCGTATGAGAGCGAACACACAACTCACAGCAAGGGGGCATGAGACAAGAGGGGCGGGAGTGGAAGGGACAAAACAGTGGGGAACACACATTAGACGGCATCAGCCCACGTGTCCTCAAAGCCTGCTCTTCTGCTCTTGCTCACCCTCTCTCTGTTCTATTCACCCTCTCATTTGCCCAAGGTCATCTGCCATCTGCTTGGAAATCTGCTAACATCACTGCCCTGCATAAAAAAGGTGCAAAAACAGATCCCTGTAACTACAGACCAATCAGCCTTCTCCCAATCATCAGCAAGGTTATGGAATCCATCATCGCTTCAGACATGAAATCCTTCCTCTTCTCCAATGGCTTGATTTCCAATCATCAATTTGGTTTCAGACCAGGTCACTCTACCCTGGATATGCTGCTTCTGCTCTCACATTAATGGATGGAGGTCCTCAATGCCAGACAGGAAATCGGAGCCGTATCTCTGGACATATCACGTGCTTTTGACACAGTCTGGCAGCCTGCACTACTCACCAAACTCTCTTCCCATGGTATTCAAGGCCATGTCCACTCATGGCTCGCAGACTTCCTCTCCTGTCGCAGTCAACGTGTGGCCCTAAATGGAGTTCTTTCATCCCTTCTTCCTGTGCAGGCTGGAGTTCCTCAAGGTAGCATTCTGGGCCCTGTTCTTTTTCTGGTTTTCATCAATGATCTCTCCGGCTCTCTGGAAAATCCTCTATTTCTCTTTGCCGACGACTCCACCCTCTGCCGTACCATCTGTCATCCCTCAGACCGGCAAGCAGCAGCTTCTTCGCTCACTGCAGATCTGGATAAAATCACAAACTGGTCCAACACGTGGAACATGTCTTTCAATCCAGACAAATCTCACACTCTCACTATGTCTCTTCGAAAGGACCGTTTAGAAAACCCCCCATCCACTTTCTCAACAATCCTCTGGAAGAAGTCTTTTCTTTCAAGCTTCTGGGTCTCACTATCTGCCATGACCTTTCCTGGGAAAGTCACATTTCCAACCTCGCCTCAAAAGCCAGTCACCGACTGGGAATCCTCTGTCGTGCAAAGTCCTTCCTCGGCCCTCTTGAGCTCCTGACCACTTACAAAGCTTTTGTCCGTAACCTGATGGAGTACTGCTCTCCCCTCTGGGCTGGTGCTCCTGCCTCCCACCTTTCTCGGCTTCACGCTGTCGAAACCAGGGCATTTAAGATCATCGGCATCTCCCGCAATGAAGCTGAGTCTTTGGGCCTCTCACTCAATCACCGCAGGTTGGTCGGTGGTCTTTCTGTCTTCTACCGACTCCTCTCCAGCCTTGCCCCCCCTGCTCTCTCTGCGATTTGTCCCCACCACATTTCGACAGGGCGCTCAAGGTCCGCCAACAACCCCCTTCTGGTAAAACTACCAAAATCACGAATCACTGCTCATCTTCACTCTTTCATTCCTCTTTTTTCCCGCCTTTGGAATAAACTTCCTCACTCTATTCTTTCCCATTCTTCCCTCCAGGCTTTCAAAACAGCTGTTCACCACCACCTCTTATCTTCCCCCATCCAAATCCTCGATCATTTCTACCCCCGATAATCCACCCAAGCCCACTTCCTTCAATTCCCCTTCTTTCCTTCATGAAAGTCCCTGTAATGTCCATCTTCTCTTCGCCATGTTCCCCGTCCCATTCCCATCCCTCTCCCTTCCACAGTTCACCTAATGTGAGACAGTTTACCACAGTTCACCACTTTAAACTATCGGTTCTAAAAACCATGATTCCCGTCGCCTGTGTTGGCGTCCATTATAAATTTGGACCTAGCCCTCCAATTTTCATTCGTGCCCTCGCACAATTTCATGGCTGGGCAGCGTGGCTCACTTGGCAGGAACTACCCTCTGCCGAACTCGAACCATGGCACCCCCGGGCCCTGAGGCTGTCTCCGAGCCTACCAGCTGCCTATGAACGTGGGGGGTTTCCCTCTCTGGCATTGCCCCCCACCGATGCCCACGTGGCATTTTGAAGCTCCGGGTCCCTTTCCTAGGGTCGCCCGTGCCCGCTACACTACCCCGGTCCCGTGGACCCTTGGCCTACTCTGGCCGACTAGTCCGGTGCCCGGGGTGCCCTCTAATAAATACTCGCCTTTCGACAGCCACGCGCCCAGCCGGTCCATTAACTCCTGCACCCCTCCAAATTCGTTTCGTGCCTTCTCTCAACTCCAACAACAAAACGACCTCCTTTTTTTTTGTAAATTTAACTAACCCACTAACTAACATTACACTGACCCCGGGGTCCCTTGGGTGGGTTTCACTCCTCCCCCCAATCAGTCATTCGCACCATGCATTCCACATTCACTCCATACACACTTAGGCCTGCTGGCCCATACTCACTCATTGTACATATTTTCCCTTTTCAATTCACATCACACTCCAACCCTGCCATTCTGCTAACTAAATTCCCATATCTCATGCTCCCTTGTCATCCCTTATTCTCATGCACGTTCCTTTTACTCGATGTCGCTTAGCTACGTCCCCACTACACATTCCATGTCTGTCCACGTCTCTAAAATCCATTTTCTAAATCTAACCTAAATTCCTCCAACTAACCCATTCCACGGGCTCCATGAGGAACAACCCATGTCCCCATGAAGCCGGTCTAACGCTAACCCTTCCCACTAACAAGTGGGACGCTTCCTAATAAATAAATAATAAAAATAAAAACGCTTCCCACTTTGGCCAAAAACACAGGATGTCCACCACATTCTGCAGGGCTGTGGCCTGGGAGCGAGGCTTTTTTCTTTCTCTTTTTTTTATTTTATTTTTTTTCCTTCCTGCAATGCCATGGTGGTGGTTTAGGGCACGCCCGTTCGTCCTTATGGGCGATGCCAACGTCCCTTCCAACGGGCAATGCGTGCAGCCATGACGTCACTCTGCACATCGCAACAAGCGCTCGCTCGTGGGGAATTCCCCACGCGGGACGACGTGCGCCGTTTACCCGGCATTCGTGCCGCGAGATGCCTGGTGACATCACCCGTGCACCGAGCCTGCAGCCGGCGCGCGTGTTTCGTTCCGGGAACCCGCTCCGTGAACAGAACACGCGGTATGCAGCACGTGATTCCCTGGACACGTGCCCGTGCGTACATGGGAACCCCCATTTGCCGAATTTCCCCGACACCCGCCTTCATTTTAACCGTCCGTGCGACGGTCTTTCCCGAACCGCGGGACGTTCCCGCGCCGAGATCCCTCCACGAAGGCGCGCGTGCGAGGGCCGTTCGCGACGTCCCGTGAAACCGGCGCGGTTCCCGCAATAACCCTAAGTGGCCTCTTCGGCTCGCCATTCGCGTCCCCCGTCTGGACACGTCCGCGTTTCACTCACGCATGCTATTTCACTCGCCCCATACTCACCTTTTCCACCCACACATTTCACCACACACTCCGGGACAATCACTTCGGGGAATCGTGTTAACACAAGGGGTCCCCGGGTCTCTTTACCCCCCAAGCTGCGCGTGCACCCATTCGCAGCACTCATCCCCTCAACCCCGCACGATGCGACCGATCTCACCTGGTCGTGATCCACTTCAAGGGGGCATATTCCCTCCCTCCGTTCCTGAAGGAGGCTATCCTGCTGCTCGCACCGGGTCACAAAACATTCCCCAAGCTCAACCCCATTGTCCCTCACGAATTCCATGTGTGTGTGCTCGTCAATTTCATTTAATTCACCCTCCATCTCCCATGTCTCTGTTTTTATTTCCGTCATCTCTTCGTGTTTATTAGTTTCTTCCTGGATCTTCGTTTTTATTTCCTTCGTCGTCTCCTCGTGTTTCACCCTACACGTTTCAGTCACCCCATTAATCATGTCTCTCGTCACCCCGACCTTACCCGTATCCATTGCGGGCCGGTCACATTCCACACTCCCCCTCGTTGGTTCGATCGTACTGCTCCGTGCCGCCGCCATTTTGTGCTCCGTTGTCCGCGTTTCGTCACGCGCAGGCGCCATTATGCCCTTCATGCCGTCCACACTTGCATGCAAGCCCAACCCCATGCTCTGCATCTCACCCCGCTGGGTTTGCATATCATCCCTGATGCTTTGCGCACTCGCATCCATTTTGTTTCCCATCCTGTTTTCCATTGTTTGCATGTTCGCATCCATCTTTGTCAACATTGCGAACAACTGGCCCATTTCAAACGAACTTGGCGCAGCCGATCCGCCATGATCGGTCGCAGAAACGGCCGGGATCGGGGAGGAAGTTTGACGGAGGGGGGGGGGGTTGTCATACACCGCCACGCGCGCCCCTTTTGGGCTCTGAGTTTGGTTGCGGGGGAATAGTCAACCTGCATGGCGGTTTCCTGCACGTTGATTTCGTCCTGGGCCATAGATCCGTTTACACGATTATCACTGCTCACCTGCCTCAACTCGTCTTGGCTGGACATGTTGCGTGCTGGAAATAAAATTTAATAGCTCGCAATTTGGGGACACGGGGGGGGGGGGGGGGTTCGCTCCCGACACACCTGATCCGAATCCGTTAATTTTGTGGAGGCGGATGGGTTCAAATTCCGCTCCTGAACACCAATGTTGCGGGGCCAGGACGTTGGCTGCGGTCTGTCCGCTTGATGGAGCCGCGAGTCTGCTCGACCGATCGCCCGGAATTCAGATCGTCGCCCCAGATAAATCCAGAGTCGATGGGTCCTCTATCGGACCGAAATTCGCCAATGGATAGACCACGTGGGGTAGGGTTGATTGCCAATTTCAATTTTCCTAAATATCCATGTGGTCCACTACCGGGGAATTTCACCCTCGACGGAACTCGTACGGAAACGAGCTGCTTAGCGCGCTCGTTCCGTGTGCGATTCCGAGTGGTTTCATCGCCGAGAACCGCCGGACCCGATTATCCTGTGACAACGGAAATGGCTAGCTAATCCCTCACACGCAACACGCTCGGTCAATGCAAGAATAGACACGAACGAGCTGAAAACATTGAACAGTCGGGGTATTTATTCACAACAGGGAAAGGGGAAACAGAGCAGAATTAAACCGACTATAAAAGCAATGCAGTCAATGTACAGGCAAAAAGCACTTAACCATTCCTACTTAAAGACGGGGCCCACAGGACACACACATGCACACACAAAAACCCAGGACGACATGGACCTTACTGCCTCGTGTGGTCTTCGACGAGACGAGCGAACCAGGACGAGACCAGCCCAGCGTCGTTGAGCTGCGACCCATGCCCGAGATGACCAGCGAGCGTCCAGATGCGACCCGCGCTCGAGCTGACCAGCAAGCGTCGGGATCCGATGAGCGTAGACGCCGGCGACAGGATCACACCAATCTCTCTTCCTCGTCCAAAAGATCACCAACCTTCCTTCTCTCATAGGGAGGGGCCTCTTCTCCTGACCACTTGCCTCTTGATTGGCAGGAACCATCACGCGATTCCCTGGCCACCCTCCATTGGACAGACGCACGGTAGGTGGGGCAACTCCCACCCTCTTGGGCGGAGTCCCGAGCGGAGGCGTTTGTGGCTCCACCCACCTCCTCACCTCTGACCGCGTGCTTAATGGCGATCGGGTTGAGTCGGAAATGGGGAGGGTGAGACACCCGCTCCTTGCCGATTGGCTAAGGAGGGACGCCATACCTACGCTTGACTCTGCACACACGCGCACCTGCTGGCGAGCGCGCGAAGAATGCTGCGAGCCTCATGGCGTCAGGATAGAAGTGAAGATGGCGTTGTTATCGTTGGTGTTGTTATCGTTGGTGTTGTTATCGTTGTTGTTGTTGTCGTTGGTGTTGTTAAATATAAGAAAACCTGACTATTAAAATAACTTCACAGCGCATTTACATTTATTCACCCATTAGACTAGGGGATGGATTCTAACTGGAAAACACATACTTATGAAATAACTAAGCTATAGGAACCTGAATGTCTGTGTGCTCATGGCTTCCAGATGCGCCACAATATATCCTCCGTCTCCGAGGTGTGGCCTGCTCGCACAAAACCCAGGAAGGCGGGGATTCTGCCTGCTCAGCTAGCTGCTGACGTCACGCCCATCAATCATCAGCCTCGGGGGCATGACTTCACCTGTTGTCACGCTTTGAAGGCGGGGCTTTCTGCGCGCTTGTCGTTGTTTTAGGGATGTTCCCCACCTTTATTGCCGATCTTGAAATATAAAAACATAGGGGAAAATCACAGGGGGGCGATTACATACTGGGGAACTTATTCTTACTCCTTCGGCTAATTAACATCGCACCACCCCCCGTGTGGTGACACAAAACTTAAGCTCACAGGTTCCCTACTTAGTTCCATTGAGATACTTCCTCCATATCCACAGACCAAGCAACTCAACACAATGCCTATATTCCCAATTAAATTCCTCCATCTACCCGCACGATCGTAACAGTATATACAGTGGTGGGTGAGTGTTATGTTTGACTATGCTGTTTGCCACTCTGAGAGCAGCATATTTATGAGCTGCCCTGGGGGCAATGCTTTTTGTTGGCACGCTTTGTCATCTTGATAAAAGCTCTCCTGAATGAGGTTTGAGTTGGAGTTCAGATGTGATGACTGTACCGGTGCAACTTGTGGCAGGGGTGAACTCCCTGTTACTACGTCACACCATGTCAAACCAATGGAAACTTGCAATCAGACAGTTTGGGAAATGGTTTATAGAGTTAACAAAAGGCACGTATGTACAAGGCAGTGTCACAAAAGGAAAGCTCTTACCCCGAGAACAGAAGCCCTTCTTATTCAGTTACTTAGTCACAGTTGTGCAACACAGGCACCTCAGTCATTCTGGGGAAATAAGGTAAGGAAAGGGGCTAGGGAGAGAAGAGAAAAGTACGAGGTGTGTTGGCAGCCTCTCGGTCACCGTACGCAAGCCGGTGGGTTTACGTTGGTCCCAACAAAAGAGGGGGGAGGGGAAGAAAGAAGAGGAGAGTAGGTAGTGTGATGCAACGTGTAGGGAGAGGTGCAGGTGCTGTCTGTGCGTAGCTTAGAGGAAAACAGTGTGAGGTGCAAGTCAGTGCTCTAAAGAGCCGTTGGCACGTTTAATGCTCAATGCGTCCAAAGTGAACGAAGTAGATTTTGGGAAAGCAAGAGATAGGTAGAGTGAGTCATTGTGTAGTTTCAAACGCGTCTGGGAATTCTCCACTCGCCGGGCCCGTTCCCTGTTCGGAACCTCGCTCGCTCACACTTTCCAACAGCCGTCCACTGCTCTGCGGTCACCAGCTTGCTCTCGTGCCACCAGTTCGTTTGTGTCGAATCCCATATGCGTCAATTCCGATCTGCGCTCCACTCTGGCTTTTATAAGCTGTGTGGAAGCATGGTGTGGCCTTTGTACAGCTTCCTTTCGGGTTACTGCGATTTCTGTTCCCGTGGTTGCTGTCGAGGCTGGCAGGGATTTGCCCTCCTATTGGCCTGTCCTGTGTCCAGGTGAAACCCATTGGCTGTGCCCAGGACCTACAGCGCCACCGTCAACCAAACCAGGTGTGCGTGCGTGAGTGTGAGAGCGCACACAGTCACAATGGGATTCGATTCCTGCACAAACACAATGCATGTTCCCTTTTCACTGATATGGGGAGAGTCAATTTAGCGACACAATATACTGTACTACAGAGATAACTACATGAGGGTTCCTTTATGTGTCTTGTATGTGCCTCCCCGGGGTCTCCAAAAACCGTCACAAACCGCTTATCGAGATATCGCCCAGCCCTACAAAAGGCCATTCAAAATGCCATGTCCCAAAAACAATTTGCACACAATAGAAAACACGTTCTCTTCAGTTCATTCAAAGTTTCGAGGGCACGATAATCTCATGAGATTACAGCTATAGTAGGTGAATAAAAGTGAGTAATTTAGGTGTGACATCATCCTAGAAATGAGCTCGCTTGAATGCTGCGTCAATGGCTATTTTGGCTGGGTCCTCTGTTGTAGTCCCCATTGCCAGGCTCACGAAGCCCGATGTGCCATCGAGAGCATATATCAATCTTTTGGGATCTTCCAAAGGCTTGAGCTTGTGCAATACTATAAAGGTGGAAGTGACAATTTTATCAACACTTATCGTACTCGCACCAGCAAGCCCGTCATGATGAGATCACAAACAGGAAGGCTGGGCTTGAGGCGCTGCAACCAAACAGTGGTTCATTGACTGTTTCGTGAACCGAAAAGTTGTGGACAGATTTCGATGAAAATTTTTGGATGGGTTGGGTGTGTGACAAGGACGAACTGATTAGATTTTGGTGAAGATCCGGATCCGACTACTAGAATTTTTAGTTATTCTTCACCATTGAGAGATTGGGCCAAAAACGATATATAGCACGATATCTCAAAAATGTATTGGGCCTGATATGTTCTCGTGGTTCAGGCATTGCGTGGTGGAGGTATGCACTTTACTGAGTGCCCTTCCTGTTTGTTTTGATTTTCCCTTATTTCACTCATTTTTCTCTCTATCCCCTCTCCAGTTGCCCCATTCCCCCTCCTTGCTCCACTCTCCCATCTCAGGCTCTCTCCCTGCCTGGGGCGGTTCCCCCCACCAATCTCCCGGCCCCATGCCAACCCCCATTCATAGCCCGGGGCCGAGCAGAGAGAGCCAGCAGCTGATGAATCTCGGTAAGTTTGTCAAGGCGTTGTTGTTGTTTTTCGTTTGTTTGTTTGCATACAATATTGAGGCTCGTATAAGAGCTAATACACAAAACGTACAACAAAGGGAGCAGGAGACAAGAGGGGCAGGAGAGGGAAGCACAAAACAGTGGGGGAACAAACAGAGACATGAGATCTGTGGAAGGCAGAGGGATGGGGTGGGGTACATGGGGTAAACAAGCTGGATAATACAGGGACTTTCAGGAATGAAAGCAGGGAATTTGATTCAAGGAGGTGGGTTTGGGATGGATTAACAGGGGTAGAAAAGATCATGGTTTTGTATAGGGAAGATGAGTGATGATGGTCAACATCTGTTTTGATGACTTTGAGGGAAGAGTGGGATTTTATTTTATTTTGTTTTATTTTGAAAACGTTGTGGAGACTTGTATGAGAGCTAACACACAACGCACAACAAGGGGGGCATGAAGCAAGAGGGGCGGGAGAGGGAAGGACAAAACAGTGGGGAACAGAGACATTAGGAGATCTGTGGAACGGAGACGGATGGGGTGGGGAACATGGGGAATACAAGATGGACATTACAGGGACTTTGAGGAAGGAAAGCAGGGAATTGGAAGGAGGTGGGTTTGGGGTGGATTAACGTGGGTAGAAAAGTTTGAGGATTTGGATGGGGGACGATAAGAGGTGGTAGTGAACAGCTGTTTTGAAGGCCTGGATGGAAGAATAGGATTGAAGAGAGTGTGGGAGTTTATTCCAAAGGCGGGAAAAAAGAGCAATGAAAGAGTGAAGGTGAGCAGTGATTCGTGATGTTGGTAGTTTTACCAGATGGGGGTTGCTGACAGACGCTGAGCGTCCTGCGGAAATATTGGGGGGGGGGGAGGGAAGAATTCCCAGGATATCACAGACAGAGCAGGGGAGGGGGGTGTGAAACCGGAGAGGAGTTGGTAGAAGACAGAAAGACCACCAACCTGCCTGCGGTGAGAGAGTGAGAGGCTCAAAGATTCAGCCTCATCGCAGGAGATGTCAATGATCCAAAATGCCTTGGTTTCCACAGCGTGAAACCGAGAAAGGTGAGAGGCAGGAGCACCAGCCAAGAAGGGAGAGCAGTACTCCTTCAGGCTGCAAACGAAAGCTTTGTATGTGGTCAGGAGCTCAGGTGGGCCGAGGAAGGACTTTTCATGACAGAGGATTCCCAGTCGGCCACTGGCTTTGGAGGCCAGTTTGGAGATGCAGCTTTCCCAGGAAAGATCATGGCAGATAGTGAGAACCAGAAGCTTGAATGAAAGGACTTCTTCCAGAGGATTGTTGAGAAAGTAGGTGGGGGGGGGGATTAAACGGTCCTTTCGGAGAGACGTAGAGTGTGAGATTTGTCAGGATTGAAAGACATGTTTCACATGTTGGACCAGCTTGTGACTTTATCCAGATCTGCAGAAAGTGAAGAAGCTTCTGCTTGTCGATCTGAGGGATGACAGATGGTACGGCAGAGGGTGGAGTCATCAGCAAAGACCTTGACCTTGAGCAAATGATAGGGTGAATTGAACAGAGAGAGGGTGAGCAAGAGCAGTGGATCCGGTTTTTAGGACACGTGGGCTGATGCCCTCCGGACTGGTTGCAGAATCCGAGTCGAGGTTTGACAGCAAACTCTCCACTTCATCAGGAGAAAAGGACACAGAGTCCAGGGAAAGATGGGTGCGACTGGGTCAGGTGGGTACAGAAAGCGATGGGTTTCGGATACAAGATTCAGATGCAAACACCGAGTTTAGGCATTGAGCCTTTTCATGTGCGGTACCAGCAGTGTGGTCATTTGAGGTTAGGGAGGGGATGGAGGGGGAACCATACACCAGAAACAGATTTGAGTAGACACCACCAGAATTTGGAGGAGGGAGAGAGGTTTGAGAGTCCAGACTTGAGATTTGAAAGATGCTGTTTTCTGGCTCTCCTGAGGGTAGACACACACTCACTGTTCCAAGCTTTATGGAAGGAACTGAGATTACCCTCAGTTGGGTTTGCTTTCCATAAGGCAAAGGCAAGTTGTTTCAGGACAACTGCCACGCCACAAGCTTCAGTGTTCCATGGGCGGGAGGAAGGGAAGGATAACTGAAGACGAGAGGGGATAAATATGTGCATGAGAGAGAGCAAGTTTCTTTGAAAGAATTCCCAGGATGAGTTGATGTTGGAGAAAGTAGAGATGGGAGACCAGTCTTGAAGTTTGATGGCTGCTTGGAGACCCTGCCAGTCAGCCTGAATGAAATGTCAGACTCAACGGTGCTGAGGTGGTTCTCTAATAACAGCCAGAGATGTTTACTTTGACAAGCACATGGTCAGAAGAACCGATTGGAGTGGAGGAAGAGCAGCAGATATTTTCAGGGAAATTTGTCAAAATCAGATCCAGAAGAGATGGAGTACCGTGGGTTGAGATCCGGGTTGGAAAGTTGACCGATTGAGTCAGTCCCAATGAGTCGCAGAAGTCTTTTGCTGAAGTGCCATGACAGGTGAGAGAGGTACCCACACTGAGCTAACTGGCATGATGACAATTGAAGTCACCACTTATGAGGAAGTGAGAGTTCGGATGAGAGGATAGTAGTTGGTCCATGTTTTCAGATAGTGAGGTGTAGATGGAGTCATCACTGTTTGGTGGATGGTACAGCACACATATGAACATGAGGTGGAAGTGGAAGGGAAGCCGTAGCCAGAGGTATTCCTGGGGGTGTGGGGGAGTGAGGGCAGTGTATGGAGAGTGAGGAATAAAGTCTTTGATGAAGAGAGCATATCCTCCACCAGGATGAGGCTCAGGTCTGTCATACCGGAGGAGGGAGTAACCAGGGAGAGATACTTAGGAGTCAGAGACATCTTGAGGGATTTAAGTTTCTGTTAGGCAGATTATTCCTGGTTTGTCAGTGGCAACCTGTATGGAAAGATTTGTCAGGTTTGAGCAAATGCCCGGATATTTGAGGTCCACACTGTTAATGACGACTGAGGGGTGGAAGCTTTGAGTGCAGGGGAGGGGGGAGGGGAGGTCAAGGGAGGAGGGGGGGGAGGTAAGGAGAGTTGTTGAAAGAGTGTGGGCGATTGCAGAAGAGCGAGATGAGGAGGAGAAAAGGCCCTGTGGTGCTGAGTTGAGGTACAGTTGGGAGTAATAAGAGAGGGAGCAGAAGGCAGTTGAGGATTTGAAAAGGTAGAGTGATGAGATGGAGGAGAGAGGGCAGGGGAAGGAGGAAGCTTTGTGAATGGAGTGGGAAGGGTGAGTGGGGAGAGTTGAGGGAAAAGGTGAGGGGGGGCGTTTTTGAGAAAGGTGATCGGGAAGCTTGGAGGAGGAGTATGATGGTTGCCTTGAGAGGGGGAGGTGCGAGGGATGAATTTGCACTGATGTTGGAAAAAAAATGACGATTGAAGGAAAGCGAACATACATAGCAAAGTGGGGTTTTAAATTTTTTTAGGTCAGAGATGCGACTATAGACATTTCTTGATGGATGCAATGAAGGCAAATTGAGATTGGAGAGAAAAAAAAACGATGTAGCAGTTGGATTTTTTTGACAAGGTATGAAGGAAAGGTCGAATTGAGAGCAGTCTGTTGAAATAGAAGAAGAGTAGTGCATTATGATACAGTAATGAGAACCACACGTGTGAAAGAGCAAGATGAAGCATTAAAAGAGATTGCTTTTATTATTATTATTATTGTTTTTTGAGAGAGTTTTCATCAGATTCGGTAAAGGAAAGGATTAAGAAAAAAATTGTTAGGTAAATGGTGAATTTGGATTGGTAATCGCAGAAGGTGGAAACGGATCACGTGGTTACGGGAGGTGTGTAGTTAAAAGTGAATTTATGTCTTTATTTTATTTATTTTTAAAATAAGAAATGCATAACATTCGGACAAGGGAAGGTTGAAGTAAAATCGTGGAGGTGTATGGTGAATTTGGAACGGTAAACGCAGAGTGAAGCTGATAGATCAATGAAAAGTACCAGGAAGAAGGTGGAGAGAGACGCGTGGTTACAGGAGGTGTGTAGTGAGAAAGGATACAAGGAAAAATTATTGTTTTTTTTTTTTTTATGGATTTTTGAAGATTAGGTAAGATTCAGGAATGGAAGGTTGTGGGAAGAAATCATGAAGGTAATGTTGAGTGTCAGCTCCAATAGAAGAAAGATGGTGTGCCGGCAGAAGGGGGAAGAAGAAGGATTGGTACTCGTCGCTATGGAGGAAGGGTTGTTGTTTTTTTTGTTTTTTTAAAAAATTTAAGACAAGAAACAGAGGGTGCCATTGGGAGGGACAGATGGGGGACGTTGGGAAAAGTGGGGAAAATAGAAATTGAAGGTAATAGGGAGAGAATACAAAGGAAACGATCATACACCTCGATGGGAAGGACGAGTCGGCTCAAGGAACCCGATAAGACAAGGTCGACGAAAACTCTCAAAATAGCACGATTTTTGAAACAAAACTGAACTCGCATCACAGTAAACATGGAGGTGAGAAAACAAACAGTTAAAACCTGACATATAACTACTGGAAACTTAACTATGAGAAAGTTGGCAGAGACCACTGTAGTCCAAGAGCATTAGGTCAAAATAGGCCCTAACCTGGACATTTTTGGTAACAAGCTGATTTTTTCAGGATAGGTCCAGGAATATGTCTAGAATAACATACTAAAAGTCCTCATAAATCCTCCTTGAGCGTTTTCCGCAATCCAAGATGGCGTCCAAAATGGCCGCCTCTTCTGTTTTTCTCATAACTTTGCAAGCGGGTTTCCCCAAAACACACTTTAAATGTCTACATATATGTTTTGAAGTATGAGGAACTCATTAGAATACATCTTAAGAGATGCTGAAGCACGCAAGTACCAATAAGACCTCTTGAGTTCTTCCAAAAATCCAAAATGGCGTCCAAAATGGCCACCATATTTACTGTTTTTTGTCATAACTTTGCAAGTAGGTTTCCCCAAAACACACTTTAAATGTCTAAATATATGTTTTGAAGTATAAGGAACTCTATAGAATACATTTTAAGAGATGTTGAAGCACGCAAGTACCAATAAAACTGTTTGAGCTCTTCCAAAAATCCAAAATGGTGTCCAAAATGGCCGTCATCAACAATTTTATCTCAAAATTGCTTAAATATTTATCATTAATTAATTAACTGTGATATTTCATCCTGAAAATATTCAACAAACATTTCAATTATAAATGTGGTTGCTGTGCATACAGTATTCAAATCAATTTGAATGTTAAAGTCTAGAAGTGTGCCCTTAATCGCTTATGACATTACGAGGGAAACATTGTACCATCAGTTTGATGCTAAACAGACAGGGCGACATAAATTTGCCATATGGTCCATTTTCGTCACCTAAAGCTCGGAAATTGAAAACTTGGTGCTAACCTTTTTTTACCAACAAGATGCAGTTGATGTCTACCATGAGGTGAGTTCTATTTGAAACATTCCGTTATCATTAAGGAAGTAAAACTATTATTTTTGGTACCCAGACTAAATGCATGATCAAAATTTGTGTCTTCATGCATGTACTACACAGTACTGTGTAATATCACTTGACAGGGAATTTCTGTGGAGTAGTCTATCGTTACACCTAAAACATTGTATTGAATCATTTTATTTGTTTCATGCAGATGAAAAGAATTATAGTATGATAGAAATTAGAGAGTGTATGACACTCCTTCCTATTGGTACATGTATGCTGTATTTGTATAAAAGGTTCCTTTTTTGTGTGTGTCATGTCATTCCTATATTGTGATATGCCAGTATACATTCATTATTAATAATAGCAGACATTTTAAAGTGCCTTTTCCATTGGATACAAAGTGCTATGAGATGTCATCCCTGGTTGTCATAGGAGATAAAATATATTACCAGGCTGTGACAGTACAAGTGCAGTGCACATCTAGGGATAACAAAATAAGTTAATCTTCAAGTCACATATTACATGGCAGTGAATTTCTGTGGAGTAGCCACTATCATCATCATTTTCCTCTCGGGTTTCCTTGCGAGATTTTCTCTGCCCAATACAATTCCTACCAGACATTCTGGCACCCCACAATGAGTTGATTCATCCGTAATTTAACTTCACAGGTATCAATATGTAAACATGCTATAGAGTACTGTGATTGTGATGTGTTGTAGAAATTGCAGAATCATGTGATGGCAATCATGTGATGGCATTGGCACTTGTGTGCTTCTACATCTCTTATAATGTATTCTATTGAGTTCCTTGTACTTCAAAACATATATTTAGACATCTAAAGTGCGTTTTGGGGAAACCTACTTGCAAAGTTAAGAGAAAAATATGAAATGGCGGCCATTTTGGACGCCATCTTGGATTGCGGAAAACGCTCAAGGAGGATTCATGAGGACTTTTAGTATGTTATTTCACACACATTCCTGGACCTTTCCTGAAAAAATCAGCTTGTTACCAAAAATGTCCAGGTTAAACCCTAATGCTCTTGGACTACTGAGAGAAGCTGCCGTCGCCCCAAACCCGGAACCGGAAGTCAAGTTATCAACATCAACGTTTTTGTTTTTGACATTTATTTGCAGTGCCTGTCGCTTTGAACAGTTTGATCAAAAGATTAATCCTCACTGCACACTTGGATGACGAAAGCAATACATTTTATTATAAATGGTGGATACTTGCCCAAAATTAACCTTCGTAATCGCATTGTCCTCCCAAACGAACCTGTCCTCCCCCACCTCTTTGTTCAGCACCAAACTGTTTCCAACAGTTACTGAAAACCACAGAAAGTGGCAACATGGCTACCTGTTCTGTAGGGAGAGAGCGACAAGAGGATGAACTCTCTCCGCTCACCCCGGCCAGCCTCCAGCACCCGTTGTCCCTCATGTCGAGAATGTCCCAATTTGCACTCCCCAGCGGTGCACCACTCTTCCACGACGCCATCAAAACCATTGCGAGCTCTGAGGAGGAAGGGGGAGCAGGCATGGATGGAAGGGAGGGTGCTTCGCCGACTCTTGTGGGTGAGTCTCATCTGCCTATCCACCATTACTGTGCGTACACCAGAGAATCTTGAACATTATCAGTCTTAATGAAAACAGTTCCTTGTTTATTTCATGTTGTACCTTCCTGGTGTTATAACTTAGTATTTATTAGTTATCACTTTACACCCCCACTTACCCCAACTTCTTCTCAAATTTCCACCTA
Source organism: Eptatretus burgeri (assembly GCF_056783735.1). Taxonomy (NCBI): domain Eukaryota; kingdom Metazoa; phylum Chordata; class Myxini; order Myxiniformes; family Myxinidae; genus Eptatretus; species Eptatretus burgeri. The sequence goes on along the minus strand of NC_140976.1, from coordinate 8,023,368 downwards.
CAAAGCTATGGATGCACTCGGCCTTAAGCAACCATCTTTTGCATCTGCATTTGTTCCTTGATCAGATATGGAACATGGTGACATTATTGTTGTTCTCTTCCCTCTTTTTTTGTCATCAGAGTTGATGCTAATGGAAGAGCTGGAACACTGAATGGATCAGGACGCAACGGGACAAAAGGAACAGTAGAGAGCGGGGGTGAAACACCAACAGTGGAGTTGAAGGACAAAATAGAGGGAGAATTGGACAAAGAATGGGTGTGGGGAGGAATGGGGTGCAGTAAAAGATGCATACGAGGTGGACAATATGGATACAGAAGGAGACTTTCAGGAAGGAAAAACTGGAAATTTTGGAAGGAGCAGGGGCTGGGGGAGGGGGGGGTTAACGAGGGCAGAATGGTTTTGGATTGGGGATGATGTGAGATGGTGTTGAACAGCTTTCTTGAAGACTTGGAGGGGATAATGAGATTGAAGAGAATGTAGAAGCTGGTTCCAAAGGCAAGAAAAAAGAGGAACAAAGGAGTGGAGGTGAGCAGGGATCCTGGATTTTTGGAGTTTCATCAGAAGGGGTTTTTTGGTGGATTGTGTGCATCCTGCAGGAACCTGGAGGTGAGCAGAGCAGAGAGGGCAGAGGGTGAAAGACCAGAAAGGAGGTGGTAGAAGACCGAGAGACTACCGACCTGTCTGTGATGGCATAGTGATAGGCTCATCGACTCAGCTTCATCGCAGGAGATACCAATAATCTTGAAGACCCTGGTTTCACGGCATCAAGCAGAGCAAAGTGTGAGGTGGCAGCCAAAAGTGAGGAGCAGTATTCTATGAACCTGCAAATGGATGCCTTGTACGTAGATAGGAGTTCAGGTGTGCCAAGGAATGACTTTGTACGATGGCAGGCGAATGTCGAGTCAGGGACTGGCTTTGGAGGCCAACTTTGGAATGTGGTTTGCCCAAGAAAGATCGTGAATGATAGTGAGACCCAGCAGGAGTTTGAGTGACAACTTCCTCAAGCGGATTGTTGAGAAAGTCGATGGGTTTGGGGGAGGGGTATGAGGGGTGGGGGGTGGGGGTTGCCAGACGGTCCTTTCAGACAGAAATAGTGTGAATGTGATTTGTCTGGATAGATAGACATATTCCAAGTGTTTGGCCATCTTGTGATTCTCTCAAGGTCTAAAGAGAGGGAAGAGGCTGCTGCCTGCCTGTCTGTCTAAACTCTAAAGGATGAGGGGTGTCATGGCAGAGGGTGTAGTCATAAGCAAATCGATAAAGGGGATTTTCCAGACAGAGAGATCATTTATGAAAATCATGAATAGGATTGGGCCCAGAGCACTGCCATGGGGCAGTCCAGCCTTGACAGGGAGACAGGATGAAAGGATTCTGTTGATGCCTCATTACGAGAGTAGAGGAAGTCAGTCAGCCATGTGTGGAGTTGACCTTGTATGCCATAGGCAGAGAGTTTTGAGAGTAATGTGGGATGTCACACTGCATCAACAGCATGATGTATGTCGAGAGAGACGGCCCTGATCTCATGTCTGAAATCGAGGGCCTCTATCCTTTGTTGTCCTTTCTACATTTTCATCACCTTTTTGTTTTCACTTTTCCTTGTTTCCAGATTGAGGTTCATGAACACAGTAAGCAACTTCTGTTAAACATTCATTGTATCAATAACAGAATGTTGAGTCCTTCTGAAGGTCTTGAGGAGACACAGTTCTGGTTGTGGACTTCATGATGGGAAATGCCAACAATCCTTGATGCTGTTGGCTTGGAAGCTTCTACGTGATGAAGAGGATTGGCCCATGGTGAAAGAACATGAAACCCAACAAATAAGACAAAAGCCTTGTGCACTTTGAGTGGAGAAGGCTCTCAAGGCCACTTTTCCCTCCCATGAGAGGCCATCTTTCACAGTCTTATTCATTACCTCCACCACCGAAGGTGGATGGAGGTTATGTTTTCACGTCTGTCTGTCTGTCTCTTTGTGAACAGGATTTCTCAAAAAGTTGCGGACAGATTCAGATGAAATTTGGTGGGCAGGTTGGGTCTGCAACAAGGAAGAATTGATTCGATTTTGGTGAAGATCTGAATCCGGATCCGATAATTTTTCAAGTGATTCTTCACCATTGAGTGATAGTGCTAAAACGATATCTTGCACGATATCTCAAAAAGTTATGGATGGCTTCGGACAAAACTTGGTGGATGAGTTGGTTCGGTGACATGAACAAGCCGATTAAAATATTAGTTCAGGTCCGAATCCAGATTTGGGCTATTTGTGGGATACAAAACGTAAACTAATCAGCTTGGTGGAGGTCAGCGCTCTACTGAGTGCTCTTCTAGTTGGTAGTGAGACTTCATGTTTCATTGACAGGACATCTGCAAGTGGTTTATCACAGTAAGATGTAGTTGGTGTTCCTGATGGTCCTGCCTGTTGTTACGAGACTTGCCCAGGGTTGAAGGTCATTATCCAGGTGGTTGTTCAGTCTTCGATATTCTCTGGATCAACAGATCTAAAAGCTGGAGAAGTTCGATAAACTGAAACATCTGACCAGGAACACCCCTTTCCCAGAAGAAGTATGGAAGAGAGATGGCCTTGCTGTTTGCAGAGGTGGAGGGAATATAAGCTTTCGAGAAGAAGACTAGACGTACATCCTGATATTTGGCATGAAGTGTAGTATATGTACGATACCATGTGAAAAGTTCATCGACACAACCCTGGTTATGCTTAGCATTGTCCTTTATCTTTCTCTTTTTTTTTTTTTTTTCCTTGCGCCCCCCAATACTTATTTTTCTCTTTCTCAAGCCCTTTTCACACTACAGGTGAACCCTGCTACTGAAGTTGTCAACTCGGTAAACAGAGTAAATTCCGAGCCTTTAGCGTGGGTACTTGGACCTCAAAATACGATTTATACCATTCCTGTCATATCAAAATCCCAGCACAAATACTGCAGGTCACACCTCTAATTATCCACCTCGTAGGACCCATATCTCTGATTGTCCTCTTATTAAGACCAAAACCTCTAATTATCCACCGAGGAGGACCTACACCTCTAATTGTCCACTGATTACAACCTGCCTCTCATTCATCCTTTTTGCATGCCAGGAAGGTGCTTCATCATAGTGCTTAGTCTTTTACTGAGGATGTGAATCTGTCGTCTTGTCTCGTTGCTTGTGGATGTTCAGCATCCCTTTTGGGCTCGATCTGATTGAATGTGCCATGACCGAGTTGCAGATCTTCTTCTGGTGTCCTTATTCTCAAGTTTGATGTCAACTTTCCATTGGATTGTCCTTGTTAGAAGAGGAAACTTTTGCTTTTCCGAAGTTCTTAGGAGAGATCATGTACTTTGCTATTGAATATAAAGTAAGCACAAAAGGACTTTTTTGTTTTGTTTTGTTTTGTTCTGTTTTTGATGCACTGTTTTTTGAAAGTTCAAAGCAAATCATTTTGTCCTTCTTTCCATTTTCCCTTTCTCTCATGTCCATCTCTTTGCCTCCCTTTCTAACGCCACCCCAACTCCCTTTTACAGCTTCCCAGCTCTCGCCTCCGATTCCTATCATTCGATCTGGAGCCAGTGGACTTCCAGAGTTTGATCTCACCTTAATCATGCCTGCAGAGCGACCGAGTCAGACGCTACAGTACTTTCCAACTGGCTCCACACTACCCGGTCCGCAGGCACCACAACATCCGGGCCACTTTGCAAGTTCCACCTACAGTTGCCATCCGTTCCCCGCCGGTGCCCCCGGTGCGGCTCCATTTCCGCCAGGAGGACATCCTCCTCTTAGACCAGAACATTCCAGACAACGGCGAGCCTCGCCTGGTTTATCCCGGATGGCAGCACCCAGAGATGCCGGCTGATTCAGTCCGTCGATCTCTTTTGAATCATCCTATCTTCCGCTATCCTCTCCACCACCGGATCTCCTCCACGCCTTCTTCACCCTCCCCCACAACACCGAATCTGTTCTCATCTTCTTCCTCGTATTTCCCTTTGGGTTTTCTATTATTTTCTTTTACGTTTCCTGGAAATTAAGATTAAGTTATGCAATATATGTTGCTCCTGCTTGTTGAGTTTACATTCTGTGAATAAAGTTTGAATTTTACAATCTATGTTTTACATATTTTTTCTAGAATGTATTCATCCCCCACCACGTACCTTTCACTGTGTTTTAGCAATTTTAAAATGGGAATTTTGTTTCACGTTCAAACCCCGTCCCTTCCTCGATATTCATTTTTGTGTTGCCGTACATGGCAATGTCCTGGCACGTACAGAGACTCCTTGGACATCAGAAGTGAACCTCCCTGCACCTGTGTCCCCGAAATATGCACACTCGGGTGCTGACACCCATCATTCTATTTGAAGTTATTGTGTTGAGGTTGGAACATTAAAATGCTTCCGTTTTTTTGTTTTTTTCTGCAAGCTCTAAGGATCCTGGAGGAGCTGTAACATCAACTGCAGGTGAGAGAACGCTAAACTTTGCATTTCTGACAACTACTGAGCTTTGGGGAAGCGACGTAACTTCTGGGACATTCCGTGGACCATCGACGTCTTTACGACGACACGCTTTCTCAACGCGGGATCAAGGAGGAATTCCCTCCTCCCCATCGATGCCAATTCCTCCGGGGTTTGTCCGTGCTCTGTCCTATAAATGCTGAACATCGACCGAGGAGAAGCATTTGGTGTGACTCAACCAAGGTCGGAGTTGAACCACAGACCGTGCCGAGTCAGAGCAAGCTCTCTTGGCACGATGCTCCCGAGTCTGGTTTTACTCTCCAAACCTGAGATGGTTCCATGGAGTCGTCTTTTGTGGATGAAACTTTCAGGGACATTTTGATGGGTCAAGGACATTCATGGCATTTTGACAACATCTTTTGAATTGGGGATTTTTTTTGTTTTTTTTCCCCCCCTTGTCTGCTAACTTTTGTCCAGTCTGTTTTTCGGGTTGTGTTCCAATTGTTATGCGAGAGTGGGAGGGAGCCACAATAGGAAAAGGAGGATGATGGGATAGAACAGGTCGTGGAGTTGAGAGAATGAGTAAGAAGATTTATATAAGTAAGCTGGTGGGGGCGGGGCGATTAAAAAAATAATTAATGCATAATTGCGTACGTAATAAGTAAAATCGTCCTCTGTCTCACCGGAACCTTTACCTCGTGTGTCCATCAAACGGATATAATCTAAAAGCGAAATAACTTCCGGGCAGAGGCGGAGCGAATACGCCCCTCCCACTCCTTGCGGGGAGCCAATGAGCGAATACGCCCCTCCCACACCTTGCGGGGAGCCAATGAGAGCGCGGACTGTTGCTGTGGCAACGTTCTCCAAGCGCGCGATGCACGAGGAGGAAACATCAGGCGGTGTGTGATCGACAGCGAGAAGGTACAGCAGACAGTTTTAATCTTTTTCATCAACTGTTTTTTTTCTTTTTGTTTCATTCCCACGGTTCCTGATGTTCCTCATTTCTCATCCTCCGATCGATCTGTATTGTATCACGCTGTTCACTTTACAATTCGCCAATATGGCGGAATATTTCTTCAAACTCCCCTCTCAGAGCCTCCCCCGTGTACCACCATGCCGTTCCTCCCCTTTTAATCATCTTCCACTCGCCACCACATATTGCCATTACCTTTCTCAAATTGGTTCTCCACCCGGTGGAGTATTCGCCTTTCCGGCGATCTGGTTCCAAACATGCAACGCGTTCTCCTGACGCATACCTTTATTTTGGGCGGTGTATAGGCAAAAAAAAAACCCGGTTACATGTATGAAGCAAAAACATACCTACTGCTTATAATTTAAAACACCTCACATTGCATTGGAAAACGTGGAGATTTGGAATACTGTACGTACTGTAAATGGTGGAGACTTGTAATACCCACGGACTTCTTATAATAACCTGGACCAGCAACGGCCTCTGTCAACTCAAGTCGCCATGTTGCATTGCCAATCCGAATTCACGGATTGAATATATTAATCTGTGCAGAATTTCTCTCTGGAAACAACATTTTTGTACAGCTTAATAAGAAGAACAGGATTTTCATTTCACTAACAACAGTCTCCGCCGCCCATTATCACTACCAAGCTCATTTAAGCTCTGCAGCACGAATCAATGAGGTGAGTGAGTACGAGGTGTCACAATTCTCATGAATGATTATCATATCATATGTCATATGATCTGATGATATTATCAGTGTAATGTGTTGATGATAATCAATGTAATGTGTATAGCTAACCCCCTATGGCCTAGAATATTTGTGTTATTATAGGCCATAAGGCGGTAGCTTTCAGCTACCCCCTATAATAATAGGCCTTATGGCCTATAATTAATAATATGTTGAACAGACATCGGACAACCTTAATAAATATGATGTATAATCTACAGACCTCATATTATATGGCCTCCTATTAATATGTGTATATTATAGAGGGTAGCTTTCTGTAGTTGGTTGAAGCATATTGAACCAGTACTAGTCTCATTAATGTTTTCATGATTGATCAATATATTATAGGCCATAGTGGGTAGCTTAAAGCTACCCTGTATGGCCTATAATATATTGATGAATGATGAAAACATTGAACAGACATTGGACAACCTTAATAAACATGATCTATAATCTACACACCAATGAGGACTGGTTTAATATGCATTGACCTATAGAAGATTACGATCAACTGTTATAATCGCAGTAGGTTGAAACATAAGACATGTCGAAACCAAGGAGAAACACTTCAATGCAAATGGTTAGTAAACTATTGATGTTCAAATAGGATCAGTTTGCTGAATTTTTTTCCTGATGGGTTTATCTTTCAATCCAGTGTTCATGGTTTGAGCAACATGGTGGAGACGAATCTTTGTATAGCACTCACAGATGTGATGTATGAGAGAAAATACATGATTACAGTCTGCCTCCGTCTCAAACATGTGATCACTGATATCAAGATAGATACGACCCCCTAACCCTAAGGCGCGTAGGAAGCAAAATGATTTTGGGGGTAACATCGGGTTAGGTGGACCGCGGAGCCAGGACCCTCGGGATAGGGAGGGTCTGTGCCCCCAAATGGACAAATATTGTGAGCTACCCGCCCAACTATTTACGCAGCCAGGGCGGTCGATGGGGGGAATGAATCTCTGGAAAAAAAATTGAATTCTAGACGCCTGGAAAACTAATTTCCGGCATATTCCTGGATAATATCGTTTTTTTACATTTTCTTTCAAATTATCGACTGTATTTTGCCATCATTTAGATTGTTATACTGGCGTTTAGCGTTTAAGTTGTAACTTCTTAAAATAATACCCTACAAATAGATTGACGAATGAAAAGAAAAAAAAGCATCAATAATCGCATTATTACCGATGAAAGGTGCATGTGGAGCTCTTCCCACACTTATTATTGCATCCGAACGCCACGCACTGCGGCATTTTTACGTTTACCGGTTCAAAATACTGGCAAAATAGTTAAAACTCTTAATGCATTAACAGGTTTTTTGAATTGCGCGCAACTAGCGAGTGGCAACGCAACATGGCCGCTGAGCCATTTCCAGTGACTTCAGTTCTCACTGCTGTGAGGAGATGGCATTGCTGGTCCAGGTTATTATAAGAAGTCCGTGGTAATACCAGGGAAAACCTGGAGGTGGCACCACACGATACACATTTTGTTTTATTTATTGATTAACATCAATGAAAAACGACCCCCAGCTGATGATCCTTGCAGTTTGGGAAATCAGTAAATTGTTTATAAGTTTAGGTTATGACTTCAAACAAAAGAGCTTTTGTAAGTATTGTTGCGAATTTTGGCCCGTCGCCCACCGGAACGGACAATTCTGTCGTGACCCTCCTAGAACTACTGCCAGGAGCCAGTCACGGGTGTGGGTTTAACCTCAACACGGTCGTGCCAATTGCCCACCCGCGTAGGATAGGGTTGCTTGCCAAATTCGACCTACCTAAGTACCTGCGCGAGTGGTCGTCCGGGCGATCGTACCTCGACGCAGGTCGACTTCGGACACGAACCGCTTAAGCAGCTCGTTCCGTGCTGCAGGGATAACCGAGCAGAGTTATCGTCGACCTCGACGGTTCAGATTACTTATCAGGTGTTTCAACCCACTACAAATCCCTTACGTGATGCAAGATGGAACTTTCAAACAAAGGAAAGGACGCAACGAAACGGCAAACAGTTCAACAAGAAAGCACCTTTATTTCACACACATGCACGTATGTACAGCCATGCAATCAATGCGGGAAAAGCAAAATGCAACAAAAGCAAAAGCACTACTACCGACTATAATTATTTACAACACTTAAACAATTATACTTGTCGGGACTCGGCGCCACATCATGCATTCAAAATAAACAGGAAAGACCTCCCCATAGACAGGGAGGTAGACGGGGTCCGTGGACCAAATGTGCGTGGAACCTGGAGGAGCGGCCAGGTCCACGAGACCGAAGGGTCCTACCTGCGCCCTCGTGGCACGATGGCGGGCAAGCCGCAATGTCGCCGCAGCTGCGCCCCGACTCCGTGCCCTTGGCGTGGTCGGTGAGCCCTCTCTGGCGTGCTCCGCGCAAGCACGGTTTGGTCGGCACCACAGTTAGGGTGGGGAATAAACGGGGAAACCGGCACTATCTCTGCGCGGATGGGGTGGAGGGGGGGGGGAATTGTTGATGCTCAGGGTCGAGCGAGGGGAATGGCTGGCTGGCTTGGTCGCTTGTGGAAGCGAAGGTGGCTCGATTCCAACGACGAGACGAGCCCAGCGACGAGACGACACCACACTACAACTCTGAGTTTCACACAGACTCGCGTCTTTTATAGACGGGGGGAGGAGCCTGTATGCAGATTTTAGGATCAAAACGCAATTGGAGGCAGGGCCACGCCACCCTCTGTTCAGCCATTGGTGTGGCAAAAAGGGGCGTGAGCCTCTTTTGATCCGAATTCCTCTCCCGTAAAGAATCCACATTCATCGCGCTTGGAGGCGGGGCCATACTGCCCGACGCTCGCCCATTGGACGGAGGAAAAGGGGTGTGAAGCCTTCCTGATCCGAATTTCTCTCCCGTAAAGAATCCACATTCATCGCGCTTGGAGGTGAGGCCATGCCACCCGGCGCTCGCCCATTGGACGGAGGAAAAGGGGCGTGAAGCCTTCCTGATCCGAATTTCTCTCCCGTAAAGGCATCCATTGCACTCGCGGCTTGCTGCGTTCAGCAGCAATCACCGAACGACTTCGGACAGTATGACGTTCGGTGTTGACTGGTAGTGGGGTCGATGGTTGTGGATGGAGAAAGGCGAAGGTGGTGGGGGGTTTGCTGTGGTGGTTGGCGGGCGTCGTTTGGGAATGGTGGTGAAGTGATGTTTGCGGGATGGAGTTGTAGAGGTAAAGAGGCAAAGGTGGTGGTGTTTGAGTTGTTGGCGGCTTAATGGTCCAAAATAACGACAGAGAAAGAAAAATGGCTCACTCAAAGCGTCGCAGCCCTGATGAATCACACATATTCCCTCTAAACAACAGGTGTGGGCTAACTACACATGAACTTATCGATATATCTCACCTGAGGACCCTTTATGGTGTATTGCGAATTTCCACAGCCATCACAGTATTTACCGGTAACTTTAAAAAAATTTAAAAATAATACTAATAAAAAATGAATAATTGAGCTCCACCGAAGTAAATGGAAGTTTTAAAAAAGATTAAAAAAAAACAACAAAACAAGCTCAAATGAGCTAAGATCCTCGTCCTCTTAATGATGACGTCATAAAAATGAATATGACATCATTGTGATGTATCAGGTTTGCGATAAATTATCTGTGCTAATGCCCGGCTTGATTCCCGCAAACAAAATTCAAACAGCTAGCCTAGTTTTGGAGATAATGGTATAGGCGATTTCCATTAGCGGCGATATTATGACGTCAACTTTTTTCTGGGAAGAATTTCCAAAATCGGAGACGGTTACTGTCTGCGCGTGGGCTTTCTGCATATACATGGCAAGTTTCACGAAGATCCCATGAAAACTTTGGGTTGTGAAACAAAAAATGTCAAAAAATAGGAATGACGTCATAAAAATTGATATGACATCATAGTGATGTATCATATGTGCTGTAATTAATCTCTGCTAATGCCCTGTTCGATTCCCGCAAACAGAATTCAAAAAGCTTGCTAAGTTTCGGAGATAATTTTTTAGGCGATTTCCATTAGCGGAGATATGTTGACGTCATAACTTTTTTTTTCTTGGAGGAATTTTCAAAATCGGAGATCTTTACTGTCTGCGCAAGGTATTTTTACATATATATTGTTGCGGTCTTCGCGCCCGCCGGCGTGCGACGGCCACGTAACTCGAATCGCGGCACGTCGCCCACCGGACGGACAATCCAGTCGTGACCCTCTCGGACTAACGCCGGGAACCAGTCACGGGTTGACCTTTCGGTCTCACCGCGATCGAGCCAATCAGCCCCCGCGTGGGATAGGGTTGCTCGCCAAATTCGAACTACCTAAGTACCCACGCGGAGGGTAGACCGGGCGATCGCACCTCGCCGCAGGTCGACTTCGGACACGGGCCACTTAAGCGACCCGTTCCGTACTATCAGAATAACCGAGCGGTGTTATCGTCGACCTCGACGGTTCGATTAATTATCGGGCGTATTCAGCCCACTACCAACCCTTTACGTGAAGCAAGATGGGGATTCAATGGAGGAAAAGACGAAGCGAAGCGGGAGAACAGTTCAACAATAAAGCACATTTATTCGCGGCACACGGGAAGCACACAAATACAATTCCACCAAATGCACACAAAAAAAGAAAACACAATTCCATTTACACAAAAAGCAAACATAAAAGTGAAAACACAGTGCAGAGCTAATACCGACTACCGAGCACACGGCAACACTTATACAATTCTACTTCACAGACGGCGCCGACAACACATACCCAAAACCAAGGAAAAGAACATCCCCCAAGAATGAGGTAGGCCTGGGGCCGAGACCGGGTCGGGCCTACCCGTCTGGTGATGAGACGCGGAGCGGCGATGGCCCCGCAACCCGCGGGCCTCGTGGACAGTGCCTGGCAGGGGGTGGGAACGGGGCCCCCTTGGTCGCACTATCTCAGCGCGGGGGGAAACAGGAGGGGGTTGCTGATGCTCGGGGTATAGAGGATCTTTATTATCCCTGGTGTGCGTCTCCACCTCGGCCAGGTCGCGCTGCCGGCCTCCCTCGGGCGTGCAGCTCCTGGCACCGACGCGAGCACCCCCTCGTCCGATGTCGCCGCCTTTCCACAGCTCCGTCCCCTCCGTTCCGACTCCAACGCACACGACGAGCAGCTCCACCGCCCGCGAAGTCTTGACCCTCTGCTTCCGACTCTCCTCTTCTTGACTCTCCGACCCGTTCTTGTTTGCGACTCTCTTCTGACTCTTCGTTCCCTTTTTGCTGACTCCGACTCTTTCTGACTGACGAACACCGTCCTTTTATCCCCCCGTAACTTCGCCTTTGACCCCCTCCCTTTGACCTTTCACCTCGCTCCCCATTGGCCCGAGAAAAAGTGGGCGTGAAGGCTTTTTGATCCACAAATTTGCATATATCGATCGTTCTGGAGGCGGGGCCAAATCGCCCCTCGCTCACCGATTGGACGGCAAAAAGTGGGCGTGTGTCGTTTTTGATCCGTTTTTGAAGCAGAAAATCCGTGATTTTGTACACGCTGTTCGACGCGCGTTCTGCATGAATCCAACACCGGTACCCACAGCGGGGCAAGAACGGTGGCGATGCTACGGTTGTGAGGTGCGCGTGAAGGTCGTGGCGGTTGTGGTGAAGCGGTGGTTGTGGTCGGTGGTTGATGTTGTGGTTGTGATCATGGCGGTTGGTCCAAAATAAAGATAGTAAAAGAAAAACGGCTATCCTGAAGAGTCGCAGCTCGCATAAATGACATGTATTCCCACTAGACAACGGGTTTGGGCCTAACTACACATGCACTTACCGAGATACCTCACCTAAGGGACCTGAATGGTGGTTTGCGAATCTGGTAACCACAACACTACCCCCTTCCCTTTTTACAGACTCGTCCCGAGTCGTCAAATTTTCGTGTGCCATCATGTGTAGTTTTCCCCTAGTACATTTTACCTACGGATCCCTGAGTGCGACATTCATGGTATTCGTGTCCCCAAAATAAATAACCTGAGGGCTGCGTAACTATCTAAACAAACTCACTCACACGGACGACTTAAATAAAATTGCCGGCGCTAAGACAAACATGCCGGGGGCGCACTCATATGTACAGTACATCTTACCTTAACTTACAAATCTTACACTAAACCATGGCCCAGGATCATTGAACTCTGCAAAAGAAAGCAGTTAGCAGGGAGCCAGGCTGCCCACATGCAGTCTCTGGCTCAAATAATGCAGGTGACAGGGAACGTGGCTGGCTGCTCACACAGTCCAAGGCCTTCCCTTTTGAACTGAACTCAGTGAACCACAACGGTGCTTGGGCTGCACAAACGCAGTCTCCGTGCCAGCTCAAGTGGCACACGCAATGAGCACAACGAATGGATGCATGGACACAAACACGGTGCACGGGCTGCCACTGCAGGCCCGTGTTGTAGCTGCCAACAGGGCAGTTCTCGCAGCTTGCAAACTGTTGCCTTGCGGATCCTGGCGCACATGGAAATGAACAGGGGGGGGGCAAAGCAAAAATTGAACGGGGCTGGTGAACGTGGGCAGTGGGAAAGGCATGGCAAAGGTGAGCAGGCAAACACAGCCCGCAGAAGAAGGCCGCTGCAGGCAAACACAGCCCGCAGAAGAAGGCCGCTGCAGGCAAACACAGCCCGCAGAAGAAGACCGTTGCAGGCAAACACAGCCGGCAGATGAACTGGCCGGCACAGGCCTCGAAGAAAAACAGCCAGCAGATGAACTGGCCGGCACAGGCCTCGAAGAAAAACAGCCAGCAGATGAACTGGCCCGGCACAGGCCTTGCAGCACACAGCTGCCGATGAAGTTGGCCGGCCTCCGCCTTGAAGCAAAACACGGCCAGCCGATGAAGTTGGCCAGCCTTTGCCGTTCAATGGAGGTTGGTGGAGGGAGTGCGGTGGTGCTGGCCACTGGGAAGGCGGGCTCGGACCTACCTACCTGTCTCCCTCCCAACCTATCGCCTTTGCCTGTCACTGTACATACCCACTCCCTTAATTTGTGAAAAACCAATTTAGCCCCAACTTATTTTTTTATTGTTTTTATTTTTACTTCCCCACTATAAATCGTCCCCTAACCCCCTTTATCGTCCTTGTTCGGCTAACCTATCCTGTCACCTAGCCTACTCCCAACCCCTACGTTCCCTTCCCGGAGGGGAACAAGGGAGAGCTAACGTCCTGTGCCGAGGCCCAACGAAGCCTCAGGATGGCCTCCCCAGAGTTCGGCGATCTTAACACCAAGTGGGTCCAGCGGCCCACAACGACAGCGAGGGGATGGATGGTGCGGAGGGGTACATCTCCTAATCTACCCTAACCATTTAACTGTTAAACTACCCCGGGGCTTTCAACAAGCGCCTCTCGCTTAAACTATTGGTTTTAACAACCCAGATTCCCGTCGCCTGTGTTGGTGTCCTCACAATTTCGGGCCTCGCCCCCCAATTTTCTCTCCGTGCCCTCACACGGTCTCCTGGCTGGGACACGTGGCTCCCTTTGGCAGGCACGACCCTCTGCCGAATCTCCCGCTATGGCACCCCCGGGCACTACACTGCCTCCGAGCCTACCAGCTCCCTAACACCGGGGAGTGCCCCCCATGGCACCTCCCCTGAAACGCACACGTGGCAGGCCGGCCTCCCGGGCCCCTTTCCGAGGGTCACCCGTGCCCACTGCACTGCCCACGCGGCTAATGGCGCCCCTTGCCCCCGCACCAAGCAGGCGCACCCGTGCCCACTACTCTATCCCGGCCCCCCATGGGCCCATGGCCTACCGCGGCCGACTAGCCTGGTGCCCGGGGTACCCACTCAGCGATACTCACCTTTCGCAGCCACGCTCCCAAGCCCGTCAACAGGGCTCCTGCACCCCTCCAAATGGGTCTCGAGCCTACTTTCCCACCAACAGCAAAACGACCTCCATTTTTCAATTTGACTAACCCAGCTAACTCACTTTACTCTGACCCCGGGGTCCCTTGGGCGGGAGTCACTCCTCCCCCCAATCACTCATCGCACCATGCATTCCCCATTCGCTCCACTCACACAGACCCGCTGGCCTCACTCACTCAACAAGTACTCACCTCAAACTCTCCAACTCTTCAACACACTCACCGCTGAACTCTGCCATCCTTCTAACTACATCCCCTAACTAACTCGTGCTCCCACGTCGTCCCTTAAACTACAGCACGTTCCTTTTAACACTACGTAGCTAAACTACGTCCCCTCTACACATCCAAAGTCTGTCCATGTCCTCAAATCTCTAAAATCATTTTATTTCCCAACCTAAATCTGGCTACAATCCCTCTAACTAATCCATTCCACGGACTGCATGAGGACTTACCCCTGCCCCATGAAGTCGGTCTAACTAAGCTAACCCTTCCCCCTAACTAGTTTCCATCCTGTGCCCCGGTAAGGGGGTCTTTCACCCCTTGCCCAGGAATCCTGTACACCCGAAAGTGAGGCTTGCTTTTTTTTTTTTTTTTTTTTTTTCCCATGCGCAGCACCTGCGCGGCAACTCAGAGCTCGCGCACTTTGCACCTGTCCGTGACGTCATGCAGCTGCACGTGTTCCTCGTCCCTCCTTGGACGGTGCCATCCGGCAGAGATACCCCTCCTGCCGGATTCCAACCACACGTGCAGCCATGACGTCACCGTGCGCAAAAAAAAAACACAAGCCCCACGTCTCGAGGGGTTTCCCACGCGAACACATGTGCTTTGCCCGTTGGAGCTGAACACACACGATCGCGTGGAGAACCCGTCCGGTCCAAATCCATTTACCTGCCTAAACTTTGTCCGTCCGCGGGATCGGCAAATCCACCGCGTGCGTTTCCGGACCGGGACTTCACTCTCGCAAGCGAGCACGTGGCGGTCTCGTGCGTTGCACAGCACGAACCGCGTGCTCACTGCTGGGTGAACCCGGCACGGTCCTCGAAACAACTACAGCCGCTACTCGGCTTTCGTTTCTCCCATGTCGCCGTCTCCGTCTCCATTCGACCCACGCACACCTGCGTGTCACGACGCACACAGTCCACTCCATCACATTCACACGGGGAGACGCGGCTGCGTGCTCCCGCATGCCAACCGACATCTCCCTCTCATACCGCTCTCTCACACACACGGTCTCCCTTGCACACAGCGACCTTGCACACGGCCGTTCACTCACGCGTGCCTCACTACTCTCACACCGTGCCTCATCCACACACGCGGGGGCACTCACCCGCGGTACCTCACTCATACACACGGCGACACTCACACACGCGGTCTCTTCCACACACGGTGCCTCACCCACACACGCGGGGGCACTAACCCGCGGTGCCTCACTCACACTCCGTGCCTCATCCACACACGGCGTGCTGGGAAGCACGTACTCCGGCACCATCGCCACCACACCACTCACGTGGTGCCTCACTCATACTGGCCGTTTCACTCACACACACGGCCTCACTCACACACGGTGCCCCATCCACACCCGGCGTGCTGGGAAGCACGCACTCTGGCACCATCGCCACCACACCACTCACACACGGGGTCGCTTCCACACACGGGGACGCACTCACACCTTGCACCACACACACAGGGACAACCACACTGGGGATTCGTGTCCCCACAAGGGTCTCCGGGGCCTCTACACCCCCCAAGCTCTCCGTGCACCCGTCCACAGCACTCGTCCCCTCAACCTCGCAAAGCACGACCGAACTCACCTGGTTGTGACTCGCCTCAAGGGGGCAGACTCCCTCCCCTCGTTCCTGGAGGAGGCCATCCAGGTGCTCGCACTGGGTCTCTACACGCTCCGCGAGCTCACCCCCATTGTCCTCCACCACCTCCGTGTGTGTGTGCGCGTCACTTACCCCGTCTTCATCGTGCAGTCTCTCCTCTATTTTGTCTGTCTCCCGTGTCTCTATACATTTTCTCTCCTGGTTCCTTTTTTCTGTCTCTTCCTGGTTCCTTTTCCTTTCCCATCTGAGTCGTTCTTTCTCTCTGAGCCCCATTAGCTGTTCGTTCTCCCTCCGTTTTAGTTGTTCAATTTCACACTCATAGAGTTGTTGTTTTCTTTCCCACTGTTCCTCCTGCTCTTTGTTTTCCAATCTCATCGTTTCTTTCAATTGGCTCATTTCCTTCCTGTGTTTCATTCGTTGTTCTCTCACGACTCTTCCTCGTTTCCTCTCCTGTCCTTCCTTCTCCAGTTTCATGGTTTGCTTCATTTGGTTAATCTCCTTTTTGTGTTTCATTTGCTGCTGTCGAATTACTCTTCTTCGTTTCCTCTCCTGTCCTTCCTTCTCCAGTTTCATGGTTTTCTTCATTTGGTTAATCTCCTGTTTGTGTTTCATTCGCTGTTCTTTGTCCATCTCGTACTCCAGCCTCAGCTTTTCTTTCAATTGGTCAACCTCAGATTCATGTTCTTTTTGTTTTCTATTCCATTGTTCCTCTCGTTCTTCCCTCTCCAATCTCGTTGTGTCCTTCAATCTCCTGATTTCTCCTTCCTGCTTCATTCCTTGCTCCTTTACTTTCTCCTCGTATTCAAACCTATTTTTTTCCTTTTGTCGTTCAGTTTCAAATTCATACTCTTTCAGTTTTCTATTCCACTGTCTTTCTTGTTCCTCCTTCTGCAATCTCGTCATTTCTTTCAACTGACTGATTTCTCTCTCCTGTCTCATTCGTTCTTCCTTCATTACTCTTTCTTGTTCCTCATTCTTTAGTCTGGCCTTCGCTTCCAGCTGTTCGATCTGTACAGTGTGGTTTCTTAAAGTTTCATTTTCCGTTCTCTTCCTTTCCTCTTTTAACACTCTCAGTTCGTTTTGTAGTTCCCTCTCTTTGTTTTGGTGTTTCTGTAACTCAGAAACTTTATTTTCCAATTCCTTTCTCATCTCCGCACACTCAGACTTTGCTTTGGCTTCTAACTGTTCTTCCGGCTTGCGCTTGTGGTTTTCTACCCGTCTTCCCAGTTCCTCTGTCTCCGTTTTTACCTCCAGTCCCAGCTTATCAACTCTCTTCATGTCTTGAAGTCTTTTCTCACACTCCACCGTTTCGACCTTCAATCCCTCCTCTGTCTCCTCCTGGCTTTCTTTTAATTGGTTTTTCGCTTCGAGTGCGTTTCCATCCATTTTTTTATTTTCCATTTGTTGCGTATTTCTCTTCATTTCGTTGGTTATGCTCTGCACGAGTTCCATAACGTGCTGTATCGTCACCTGCCCTGGCCACTCCCACTGACTACATTTAGCGGTGGGGTTATAATAAAAAAACCGACCAGATGAACTGCATCGATGCCTTTCCCAACCTTCTGGTACGGGTTTCTCTTGCACGGTGATCTCGTCCTGAGCCATGGATTCTACATTACTATTACACATACCTAATCCACCCGGCACCCGCTCGCCTTGAGACGCCATCTTGCTTCTCGTGAAGGGTTAATTTCGCTCGCTCGTAATTTGGAGGGAATCGGGGGTCGCTTCTCTCACCCCTGGACCGATTCCCGTGAATTTAGCCGGAGACAGGAGAGCCCGTTTTCCTGTTCTCCGTTACCAGTGCCGTGAGGAGGGCGATGAATTTGTATCCCACTCCTGACACCAGTGTTGCGGTCTTCGCGCCCGCCGGCGTGCGACGGCCACGTAACTCGAATCGCGGCACGTCGCCCACCGGACGGACAATCCAGTCGTGACCCTCTCGGACTAACGCCGGGAACCAGTCACGGGTGGACCTTTCGGTCTCACCGCGATCGAGCCAATCAGCCCCCGCGTGGGATAGGGTTGCTCGCCAAATTCGAACTACCTAAGTACCCACGCGGAGGGTAGACCGGGCGATCGCACCTCGCCGCAGGTCGACTTCGGACACGGGCCACTTAAGCGACCCGTTCCGTACTATCAGAATAACCGAGCGGTGTTATCGTCGACCTCGACGGTTCGATTAATTATCGGGCGTATTCAGCCCACTACCAACCCTTTACGTGAAGCAAGATGGGGATTCAATGGAGGAAAAGACGAAGCGAAGCGGGAGAACAGTTCAACAATAAAGCACATTTATTCGCGGCACACGGGAAGCACACAAATACAATTCCACCAAATGCACACAAAAAAAGAAAACACAATTCCATTTACACAAAAAGCAAACATAAAAGTGAAAACACAGTGCAGAGCTAATACCGACTACCGAGCACACGGCAACACTTATACAATTCTACTTCACAGACGGCGCCGACAACACATACCCAAAACCAAGGAAAAGAACATCCCCCAAGAATGAGGTAGGCCTGGGGCCGAGACCGGGTCGGGCCTACCCGTCTGGTGATGAGACGCGGAGCGGCGATGGCCCCGCAACCCGCGGGCCTCGTGGACAGTGCCTGGCAGGGGGTGGGAACGGGGCCCCCTTGGTCGCACTATCTCAGCGCGGGGGGAAACAGGAGGGGGTTGCTGATGCTCGGGGTATAGAGGATCTTTATTATCCCTGGTGTGCGTCTCCACCTCGGCCAGGTCGCGCTGCCGGCCTCCCTCGGGCGTGCAGCTCCTGGCACCGACGCGAGCACCCCCTCGTCCGATGTCGCCGCCTTTCCACAGCTCCGTCCCCTCCGTTCCGACTCCAACGCACACGACGAGCAGCTCCACCGCCCGCGAAGTCTTGACCCTCTGCTTCCGACTCTCCTCTTCTTGACTCTCCGACCCGTTCTTGTTTGCGACTCTCTTCTGACTCTTCGTTCCCTTTTTGCTGACTCCGACTCTTTCTGACTGACGAACACCGTCCTTTTATCCCCCCGTAACTTCGCCTTTGACCCCCTCCCTTTGACCTTTCACCTCGCTCCCCATTGGCCCGAGAAAAAGTGGACGTGAAGGCTTTTTGATCCACAAATTTGCATATATCGATCGTTCTGGAGGCGGGGCCAAATCGCCCCTCGCTCACCGATTGGACGGCAAAAAGTGGGCGTGTGTCGTTTTTGATCCGTTTTTGAAGCAGAAAATCCGTGATTTTGTACACGCTGTTCGACGCGCGTTCTGCATGAATCCAACACCGGTACCCACAGCGGGGCAAGAACGGTGGCGATGCTACGGTTGTGAGGTGCGCGTGAAGGTCGTGGCGGTTGTGGTGAAGCGGTGGTTGTGGTCGGTGGTTGATGTTGTGGTTGTGATCATGGCGGTTGGTCCAAAATAAAGATAGTAAAAGAAAAACGGCTATCCTGAAGAGTCGCAGCTCGCATAAATGACATGTATTCCCACTAGACAACGGGTTTGGGCCTAACTACACATGCACTTACCGAGATACCTCACCTAAGGGACCTGAATGGTGGTTTGCGAATCTGGTAACCACAACAATATATATATATATATATATATATATATATATATATATATATATATATATATATATATATATATATATATATATATATATATATATTTATATATATATATATATATATATATATATATATATATATATATATATATATATATATATATATATATATATATATATGCCAAGTTTCAGGAAGTTTCAATGAAAACTGTAGGCTGTGAAACAAAAAAGTCCACAAGAAGACGATGAAGAACAACAACGTGAGTAAGACTTAGAGATCCTCCACGAGGATCTAATAAGTGAGGTAAAACCCCCACACCCCTTTTTTAACATTTCTAAAAACATGTATTTCCATAGTTGCCAATATAAGTACAGTAAAACACAAATATATGAAAGTAATATTTCCGTAACTTGGTGAACTTCAGCACGTCCCATTTACATCGAGAACCTCCCCCCCCCCCCCCAAGACCAGTGGGAAAGATAAAAACCCCCCTGTACACTGACTGGGGTCATTGCTGATCCTCTGTAGCAAGTCTGGATGTAAACAGGTCAGAGCTGGAGGAGGAGTCGCGCAACAAAACAACCAAACAAACCCACAAACACCGGTCCGTGAATTGAAGTGAGGATGAGCCAACGTTTCAAAGAACCGTTCATCCAGTTGTGTTCAATCAACCTCTTAACTAGCCACTGAACCAGCAGCTAAAGCAATCAAGCCATAATAACCCAACTCACCACTGAAAAACCTTCCGAAACACCAAACAGTCCAGCTATCTACCAGACAACCCAGCTACAGTATCTACTGAATAACCTACCAAGCCACCGAACAACCCACCAAACAACCAAGCTATCTACCAGACAACCAAGCTATCTACCAGACAACCAACCAAACAACCACAGAACAACCTCCAAAACAACCCAGTTAACCATCAAACAACCCAGCTATCTAACAGACAACCCAGCTATCCACCAAACAACCCAGCTAACCACCAAACAACCGACTAAACCACTGGACAACGCAGCTATCTACCGGACAACCCAGCTAATCACCTAGCAACCTACTGAACAATGCAGTTATCTACCTAAAAACACAGCGAACCACTGACCAACCTACCTAACCACCGAACAACCTATCTAACAACTGAACAACCCAGCGAACCACTGAACAACTCAGCTATCTAACTAGTAACCCAGCTATCTACCAGACAGTTCTGCTAACTACCGAATAACCCAGCTAATCACCTAGCAATCTACCAAACAACACAGCTTTCCACTGAACAATGCAGCTATCTACCAAACAACACAGCTAACCACCGAATAACCCAGCTCTCTACTGGACAACTCCGCTATGTACTAAACAACCCAGCTAATCACCGAGCAACCTACCACACCACCAAACAACCCAGCAAAGTAGCAACCAATACACAGAACAATCATCTATCTACCGAACAACCCAGGATATCACCGAGCAACCTACCGAACCAACAAACAACCCAGCAATCTACCGAACAACCCACAGAATAACCAGCTAACCACCAAACAACACAGCTAACCATCCAACAACCCAGCTATCTCCCGAACAATCCAGCCATCTACCGAACAACCCACAGAACAACCAGCTAACCACCAAACAACACAGCTATCTCCCGAACAATCCAGCCATCTACCGAACAACCCACAGAACAACCAGCTAACCACCAACCAACGCAGCTAACCACCAAACAACACAGCTATCTCCCGAACAATCCAGCCATCTACCGAACAACCCACAGAACAACCAGCTAATCACCAACCAACACAGATAACCATCCAACAACCCAGCTATCTCCCAAACAACCCAGCCATCTACCGAATAATCCAACATCCATCCATCCGTCCATTAGGACCATACTCTGTACAGAATGTTGGTGCTTCCTAAGCAGTCTCCTTGACTATTGGGCACAATCCTGGATGGGTCGCCACTCCGTCGCAGGATACCAGCAAGCTGGAAACTCATTTTTGCCAACCTCAGAAGGATAACAGGCTGAGTCAACCCTACCTGGTATTAATTCAACAGCCGAGCAGGATTTGAACTCAGGACCCGAGGATGCCAAGCCCACCACTCAAACCATGAAGCCAACACCAAGCACAATCAATCCACCAAATGACCCAGTTATCTACCCAACGACCCAAATAACAACCTACCTAACTACCCAACAACCTAAATAACAACCTACCTAACCACTGAACAATCCAGCTTACCACCAAACAACCCAGCCATCCACCGAACAACCCATCAAGCAACCCAGTTATCTACCCAAGAACCAGATAACCACCAAACAACCACGCTATGTACCCAACAACCCAAATAACAACCTACCTAACCTCTGAACAACCCAGCTATCCACCAAACAACCCACAGAACAACAAGCTAACCACCAAACAACCCAGCCATCTACAGAACAACCCATCAAGCAACCCAGTTATCTACCCAACAACCAGCTAACCACCAAACAACCACGCTATGGACCCAACAACCTAAATAACAACCTACCTAACCACTGAACAATCCAGCTTACCACCAAACAACCCAGCCATCTACAGAACAACCCATCAAGCAACCCAGTTATCTACCCAACAACCAGCTAACCACCAAACAACCACGCTATGTATCCAACAACCTAAATAACAACCTACCTAACCACTGAACAATCCAGCTTACCACCAAACAACCCAGCCATCTACCAAACAACCCACCAAGCAACCCAGTTATCTATCCAACAACTAGCTAACCACCAAACAACCACGCTATGTACCCAACAACCCAAATAACAACCTACCTAACCACTGAACAACCCAGCTATCCACCAAACAACCCACAGAACAACAAGCTAACCACCAAACAACCCAGCCATCTACAGAACAACCCATCAAGCAACCCAGTTATCTACCCAACAACCAGCTAACCACCAAACAACCACGCTATGTACCCAACAACCTAAATAACAACCTACCTAACCACTGAACAATCCAGCTTACCACCAAACAACCCAGCCATCTACAGAACAACCCATCAAGCAACCCAGTTATCTACCCAACAACCAGCTAACCACCAAACAACCATGCTATGTACCCAACAACCTAAATAACAACCTACCTAACCACTGAACAATCCAGCTTACCACTAAACAACTCAGCCATCTACCGAACAACCCACTAAGCAACCCAGTTATCTATCCAACAACTAGCTAACCACCAAACAACCACGCTATGTACCGAACAACCCAGCTAACCACCAAACAACCCAGCCATATACCATACAACCCACCAAGCAACCCAGTTATCTACCCAACAACCAGCTAACCACCAAACAACCACGCTATGTACCCAACAACCCACAGAACAACACAGAATTTTTTAATATTCGTCTCCAAAACCACATTAAAAGAGTCAATCTTTTTCCTTTCTTTATTTTTCACTGTTCATGGCTCACATCTTCCACATGTGGAGGAGAGATAAATAAAGGGGATAAGACCAGGTTAAAGATTATTAAAAATTAGTTAATTGACAACAACTTCCTTGTTAGAAATTTATTCATTCACACTGTCACATGACTCCAGTTGGGTCTGGGGCTCTGGGATGGTGGGTGGTGGATGGGGGAGGGATAAAGGGCATAAGAGCAAGTTAGAGATTATTTTCAAAGGAATGAATTTGCAACAACTTCCTTGATACACAATTATTCATTCACACTGCCACTCACCCAGTCATTCTGTCATTGACACAGTCATTCATTCACTCTGCCACTCATACGCATTTGAAATATGCAAAGGTTTGAGAGGACCCCACATTGTCCCCACTTATTTTGCACAAAGGGACAGTCTGTCATTATAGTGGGGCAACTTAGCTAAATATAGCATAACAATTGTGCATTTTGTGAGGAAAGCACCAAATTTGGCACAATAGTAGCCTATCATATTGCTACGGCTGTGGAAATTCGCAGAACACCAGAAAGGTCCTTAGTTCAGTTAGATCGAAAAGTCTGTGTTCAGTTAGATTTCCCCACCATTGTTTAATGGGATTTATTCGTATTAACAGGGCTGTGATCCTTTGAGATAGCCGTTTTTCTTTACTATCGTTATTTTGGACCAAACAAGGTTTCAACCACCAACCTCACCTAACCACCTTCCCCGCTACGCCAACTGCCGATCCCCTTCTCCACAAACCAAGCCACAACCCTCCATCGGTGGCGCGCGGATTTTCCCGCCTGTTTTCCCGCGCGCCGATCGGGAGATCGTTCGTCATTGGTCGGTTCGTGGAAGTGAGGCGCTGGAGATAAGGAACGCCCCTTTTCTCGAAGCTTCCCGCAGGAGCTGGAAGGGGGGCGGAGCGATAAACGGGGAGGAGCAGGGCATTGGAACTTAGGAATATAAGGGCGCGCAGGATGCCAGGTCTGGGTCTTCGTGGTGGTTTCGTCTTGGTCTTCGGAGAGTCTTGGGTTCGGTGGTTCGGGTCGAGTCGTCAGAGTTCGCAGTCGGTAGGGAGTCCGGGCGTGGCACGGGGGACGTGGACGGGAGGCGCCACTTTGCCAGCTCTGTCGCGCAAGCCTGTGCATCTGTGTGGAGAGCGCCGGAGAGAGGTCGCCGGCCCTGTGGAAGGCCGAGCTCAGCCGCGGCTGTCCTAGCTGCCGTGGGGACAGACGTCGCGACTCGCCCACCATCGCACCACGAGGGTGCAGGTAACCTGCAACGGTCTCGTGGGGCCCGTTCGGTCATCCAGGCTCCACGCCCTAAAGGTCTACGGACCCTGTCTGGTGCCCTCATCTTTGAGGGTGGCCTTTTCCTTTCTTTTGAATGAATGTTGGTGGTGCCGTGTCCTGTAAGTAAAAACTGTTAAGTGACTAGATAATTGCTGATAGATGGTCATAGTGCTTTCACCTTGCTCGTGTCTTTGTCCCCATCCCGTGCATGATTGTTTTACTGTATAAGTGTTTTTCATTGCATGGCTGTATATGTGCATGTGTGCTGTGTATAATAAATGTGCTGATTTAAATGTTAACCTGTTCGTCGTGTCCTCTTTCCCTTATTGGAACGCCATCTCGTATTGCGGAAATTAGTTTGGTTTTAAATACCCGTTAAATAGAATCGCATCTGGCGAGGTCGGCCGATAATACCTGCTTGGTTATTACTCTAGAACGGAACGGACCGCTTGAGCGGTTCGTGTCCAAGCCGAACTGCGCCGAGGTACGGTCTCCCGGTAGGCTACCCGCGCAGGTACTTAGGTATATCTATTTGGCGATTGACCCTATTTTGCGTTGGTAGAAAATTGACTAGGCCGTGGTGGGGTTGAAGACCCACCCGTGACAGGGTTCCGGCGTTGTTCCGGAAGGTCACGACTGAATTGTCCGTCCGGTGGGTGACGCGGCTGCTATTAGGGAAACGCGGTCGATCGCACGCTGGTGGGCGCGAATTCGTTACAATATTATGAACACATTTGGATATTGGGCCATCTCAAATTCAGCCGCTGATGGCTGTGGCAGCAATTTTCCACTGCCATCAAAAATTTAGAGTTGGCCCAATATCCAAATCTGTTCATAATATGTTAGGCTACTAGTGTGCCAAATTTGGTGCTTTCCTGACAAAATGCACAATTGTTATGCTAAGTTGCCCCACTATTAAAGTCATTATAAAATTATCATGTGTTTGTGTGTGTGTGTGTGTGTGTGTGTGTTTTTTTTTTTGTGTGTGTCATAAGGAGGGATCACTTTAACAGTGAAGGTTGATGTGATCATGAGCCTACTCGTTAGGATGTTGTAGAATGAAGAACAAGCCTTGTTGGTGAAGACTAGTGTCAATATGTGTTTGACAGGTAGAACAATGTAAGAAATCAAGAGAATGTTGATCCAGGTATGCTAACCACCGTACTGACATTTCGGGTATTAACTCTTCGTCGGACTAAAAGATGTGCTTGTGTATCACAACTAAAGTTCTTCGATAAGGGAAGGGGTGAGGCATTTGGACCTCGTGGATTTTCGAGACGCGGATTGTCCCAGCAGAGATGATGTAATCCGATCGGTGCACGTTCCAGGTGGCAAGATGGGTGCTCCAAAATGGATGGGGATCGGAATAGGAATATTTATTCTGGCTGCCCTCTGGGTCTTCAGTCTCTTCATTTGCATTTTGCTGGCTGGTGCTGGAAGAAAGATGAGGTAAGATGATGGTGCTGGAAAAGGTGATGTTAGATGTGACTACTGGAACAAAATCAGGTAAGGCCATGCACAGTGGTAATTGATTGATCTCAGGTGCACAGTAAATAATATGCAAAACAAGGACGTCAGGAGCCATCGTTGTGCTGTTACATTCATTGTAGAGATGTGAGTAGACTATGGACAAATCTGTGCTGTGTGGGATTTGGAATTTATGGGATTTGGAACTGGATTCTCAACGTTTTGAGGTTTTCAGACTTACCTGTGCCATCTCACCCATTTACGTGCGTGATATCACCTGTCCCCCATAGATTGCTGTCGCTGGGCATTTTCATATTTTCTTCCTTCATTTCATTGCTCCTTATTTATTTTCCAAAGCAGGATTCGACCTCTCTTACACCAAGCTCCAGCATGGAGGTAAGCCTTGGGGAGCAGGGGGGGGGGGGGTAGATGGAAGTGGACCTGTTTTAACTCGTTCTCACTTTTTTTTTTTGGGACCCTCAGTTGACAGACAAGCTGTTTATCTGGCGGTGGACATTGCTGAGCATCTCTCTCCTGTGTTTGCTGCTCATCTGCACCTTTTGTGTCCGTGTTGAACTCACAGAGACCACACTTGCTCAACCAAGGCGTGGGTTTTAATTTTGAGAACTCTCGCTCACCGTTCCTGGACCTGGGACGTTTGCAGGTGGAACCTTCTGTTTTCCTCACCCTTCGGAGAAACTGTTAAAGCCTAACCTGCACTCAACCACCCAAAGAGCCGATCAGAATCTTTCTCTTTTTTTTTACCATGCTCGGGTTCGTCAAATAGACACTGGTCCATGATAAGATCACTCGCACAACCACGCACAGGAAGGAAACATCTGACATGTTGTGTTCAATGTATTTGAAGTAGTTAAACCCAGTGCCAGGATTTGAATGTCAAACTGACAAAGAACGAGATGGTAGATGAGAGTCCCAAACCACTCAACCACGCTGTTGGAATACCCTCTTACTTTCTTTCCGGTCTGAAGTCGATTATCGAGTGAAAATGCAACAGTTCACGTTGAGAAGGAATGCAGTAAGTGAGCACATGATTGACAGACTGTGCTGGGAGGGGATGGATAGGGGGATGAAGGGGCTGAACGGAGGATGCTCCTCTTCACCACAGTCGATGATAGTACAGCAATATGATGCGTGGGATTGAGGGAATTGAGGTAAAAGCATGAAACTTGGCACACTTGTAATTGTCCAACTGATCAATATCTGATAAAGGCATTCTTGGGATTTTCCAAAATGGCCACCATACATCCAAGATTGCCACCAAAATATTCCATAAATCATTACTAAATCAGAAAAGTATCTTTTAAATTGTCGACCTGACATCCATACCTCAAAAGCTCCTGGCAGCCTTTAGATGCTTCCTGTGGTGTGTGCTCCACCGTGACTTCCAATGTTGGTCTTCTGAGTGTTGTTTTAGCTCAAATCTCATTGGGACTGTAACTTAGGAGTGGGCAGCAGCAGACATTGACCCTAACAATGACATGCTTAGTGTGCTGGGGGTAATGCTGCTGATGTCGGGGCAATGCTTTTCAAAGATCTTCTCTTCTGCGTTAAAAGAACCTTGCAGACCTAAGTTACATCCGTTGCAGTCACTGCTTCGGTCATACATCATTACATTAAACGTTTGGTTGATGTGGTTTCGACTTTTTTATGTGATATTCCCCCTGCCCCCCCCCCACGGTTTTGTGGGTATTCTTCTTCTTCCTCCGCCATAGTGTCGTGTGCACTCAGCGGCACTGATGCAGTGCAAGGGGTAACTGAGACAGTGCGTAGAGGATTCTGCTGTACCCATCTCTCTCTCCACTGAAACACTACGCTCCGTGGAATTGTAATAAATTCCTTTATTTTTGGTTATTTCCCCTTTGTGGTTTTTAACCATGGCTTCCAAGAGGAAAACTGTTGCTTGTGATTAACCAAGTGCAAAAATGTTGAGGAAAGTGATGTCTGACACAGAAAGTTGAGGTTTTGGATAAGTTTAGTCGAGGGCACGGTGTGGCATCACAGGGTAAATGCTATGGCGTTAACGAATCTAATGTCTGCCAAATAAAGGAACGAGCAGAAAACATAAGGGGTAGTGAATGTTCTGGTTTTATACGGCACGCAAAGGTGATTCTTGTATACCGCACCGGTACATGAGGCGTGAGTTTATAGGCGAGAGGACTGAACTTGTAACCTAACCCCCTTTTTCCCATAGGCCCTTGGTTTTGTTTTACGTGGATTTTGTTTACGCTGGGATTTACTGTCCTAGAAAGTGCTCAATCTATGGCATTGCAGTAGCAACACCTTCAGTTGGAGTTTATACTTGGGATGTGAATGCATGTGTTACTTTTTCATATTGTCTTCATAGGACCACATTTTTTTTACTACGATATACCATATTAGGGGTTTAGAAGTCGTTTTCTTACAATTCATAACTTGTAAACACACGAGACACCACCTGTTGTGGGGAAAGGGTTGGAGTCTGGAGGGAGGGGAAAGGTGGGAGAAGGCAGGGGAAGGGGTAGAGTGGGAGTGAGGGAGGGGATGGGAGGAGGAGGGAAGGGGTGGGGTGGGAGGATGGAGGGGGAGGAGGTAGGGGAGGGGTGGGAGTCTGGAGTGAGGAGATGTGGGGTGGGAGTCTGGAGGGGAAAGGGTGGGGAGGGAGGGGAAGGGGTTTGGAGTCTAGAGGGAAGGGGTGGGGTGGGAGGAGGGAGGGGTAGAGTGGAGTGGGAGCCTGGAGGGAGGGGGAGGATTGAGAGGGGAAGGGGTGGGGTAGGGTGGAGTGGGAGTTCGGAGGGAGAGGGGTAGGGTGGAGTGTGAGTCCGGAGGGAGAGGGGGAGGAGGTAGGGGAAGGGGGTGGGAGCCCGGAGTGAGGTGTGGATGGGAGGAGGAAGGGACCCGGCATTGCCTGGAAACGCTGGGTACCTTTGCTGGTTGTAAATAAGAAATCTGAACAAAATGCAAACTTATAAAGTCTGATGAGAAGATACTTTTATACAGCATGGCCATAAAGTCTGGAAACATAGGCGAATATACGTTATAAATGGTTTATTAGGTCAGCAAAACCGTTCGATGTCCTCAGGTCTGTCTGTCCGCCTGTTAGGTAGTCGATCTAGCCGAAAAATATATTTTTTTCAAAAAAATATCTTTTTGAAATTTGTTCTACCCTTATTATCACTTTTTCCATCGATATGTTTGTCTGTCTGTCTGTCTGTCTGTCTGTCTGTCCCTCTGTTCGGTCCAGTGCTCCATTAATACAATGCCAATTTCGATGAAACTTGGTTGGTAGGTTCATACCATGACCAAGTTGTGTGCAAATGAGAACCCTTGCAATGGACACCACCGTTGCCTAGCAACGGGACTTTGAAATTTTTGAAAAATCATAAAAAAATTAATTTTTTAGAAAATCAAAAATCGGGCCACGAGCGACTGTGGGCAGTACATTCAGCTATATTGTCAAAAATTTCCAGCCGGATCCTATGAAAACTGTCGAAGATAGACTTTGAATGAACCCTGGTCGAAAACAATAAAAAAACGAAGTTCGTTATATCTCAGAGACTATGCGTCAGATATACATGAAACTGGTATGGTAGGTTCATGGTATGTCCTAGTTTTGTGTGAGAAAGAACAGTTGCTATGGACCCTTCCGTTGCCTAGCAATGGCTGAAAAACCTCTAAATGTGGGGGTATTTTAACGAAAAAACAATCTGCAGCATTAACCCTTGAAGCTAGAATTATGAATTTTCTTGTGCTTAATCCTCAGGTCATTCCCCATCGAACGGGCACATCGCGTCAGGTTCTATTGGGTAGTCGACTACCCATGTCCGCCTAATGGCTTGTCTGTCTGTCCGTCTATCTGTCAATTTTTATTTTTCTATCTCCTAGACGTCTCGACCGATTGAGTTCTAGTCTCAGCAGTATCACCTCAACGCGTTCAGGTTTCTCTTTTATGAGAATATTATTATATAACAGAGAGAAAAACAAATTCTAGGTTCTTAATAAATCTCATTTTGTCATGTGATAAATTCTAGGGAGATCTTGAGTATTGAATGTTAATTTTGAATTGAAAGTCAAAGTCAATGATGTGAACGTTTTCTCACATAAACTAAAGGCATGCGAGCACGGTGAATCATTCATTGGGCCGAGCAACATGGCGGCGAGTAGCTGCGCAGTGGTGACACAATGGTACGTGCAATGTGATATCCATAATCCTTGCAGCCTTGTACTGCATTCAGTTTTTTTTTTATTGAAGTGGCGAGTGGCTACTATGCCACATTTCATACTTTTACCTCAAAGTGCAAAATACTTTCACACTATTGCTCAACTACGAAGAAGAGGACGTTTAAGAACAAAAAATTGATATATAATAAATTGTTGAACTATCTTTTGACGAACGCAAGAAGAGGATAAATGGGGCTTCTGGGACGCCCATTCAAATGAATGGGGAAAAGGGAAAAAACTTTCTGACTCAAGCCCCAAAATCCCAAAATAGGAGACTGATTTTCTCCCCACCTATCTCCTTCCCTCCCATGTAAGAAAATGTAAAATTGAGACTCATTTCCTCCCCCTCCCACACAGGCAAATGTAAAATTGACACTGATTAAAGCACTTCTTCCCTTTCATATTTTCATTCCACTCAAAGAGCTAACCAACTAATATTTACCCATGTTCTGCTTTAGGGAATAACTTAATTTTCCTATTACATTCATTTCCATTGAGTATATTCACAAAGAATAACTTGGAACTTGGTTCTTGGTATAAGTGTCTTTGTTGAGCAGAAATGAAATGATAAACTTCCCTTAATGCTTTTATTTGACCACCTCCTGAGCCACATATCATTTTGAGATTGCAGTAAATTGTTTTTCCATTGTTCAATTGATAACCATCAAAGTTTTTAGTCCATTCAAGGATATATATATTTTTTCTTCACATCCTCCAACTTATTTGTAATTAAATTTATCCGCTTATTTGTTTTATCTACTTTTACCCCGGTTATTTCTTCAATAAGACTTATTTGATATTTCCCACATTCTTTATGTTTCCCATTTAAATACCAAGGCTGATTACATCTCCACTCTTTGCTTTGGTTATTGCTTGGTTCTATCATTTATAAACCACTAAAAGACGGCGGTAGCCTGTTAAAATTCCCAACCCAATATCTTAACACTTATACTTATAACCATTAGGGATACTATTGATTCCATTCTCTAAAATATATCTTTTATCATCAAAAGCTCCTAACGCTTTCTTATTTATCTCTTCTGTATATAATTGATGTTTATAACTTCTTATTGTATTCATTTTTCTGTCCTCTTTACCTAGTGCCCTTCCAGTTCCTTCTTTTCCGTTTGGTTGAAGATTATGAATTCGTTTTTGGTGGAAAAGGCCGTTTTGAGGACGAGTTTGGTGTCGTTGGTTAAAGAGTGTGTTTGTTGTGAGGGACTGCTGGTTTGAATCTTGTGGTTTCAGCTATTATTTCAGGATTATTACCTGCACTACCGAAGGTAGAGGAGGATATTGTTACGAATCTGGAAGCCTTTTGCACACAAACAGACAGCAGTCCCTAAGCTTAGTTATTTCAATAAGTATGTGTTTATAGTTAGAATCCTTCCTTCTGTCTAATGGGAATTTCGTGTATGCGCCACGAGTTATTTTAACGTTAGAATTTATATATCAACAACGACATCACCCTCACCCGACACGGTCGCCATTACGCACGTGTTCAGGACCACGGACCTGAGCGGAGGTTTTGTCACCTCAGGGCTGGCTCCGCCTTAGCCAGATGGAGTGTTCAGCCCGACCAATGAAGGGCCGCCACGGGTCGCCTGACAACCGACCGTCCAATCAGGAGGCGAGTGGCGAGGAAAAGAAACCCCTCCCACCTCAAGGAGAGGGGTGTAGTGGTCAGGACGAGTGTGTTCTCCATTGATTGTGGTGATTGGCTTGGTCTGCGGTCGTGGTTCAAGCATCTGCGGCCCTTTGCAGTGGATTCTCGTGGTGGTGGCGGCCGTGCTGCCGGGGATGTGGGC
Source organism: Eptatretus burgeri (assembly GCF_056783735.1). NCBI lineage: Eukaryota > Metazoa > Chordata > Myxini > Myxiniformes > Myxinidae > Eptatretus > Eptatretus burgeri. Next base: position 7,991,760 of record NC_140976.1, on the reverse strand, counting down.
CGTGAACTTCGGGTCGTGGGTTCGAGTCCCACCATGGTGGTTTGCGTTGGAGCGCTCGAGGTGGGATCCCCGTTCCCGTCCACGGACTCTGAGCTCCACAAGTGCGGGTCCGGTGAAACATCACGAGGCGGGGAGGTACCCGGCTAGGCTCTGATCCCCAGCTCGCCTTTCCCTCCTGAGCTGAGGGACCGAAAATAGGGCATTGAGGTCCATTTCTTTTTGGGTGTGTGCGTGTGTGTGTGTGTGTGTGTGTGTGTGTGTGTGTGTGTGTGTGTGTGTGTGTGTGTGTGTGTGTGTGTGTGTGTGTGTGTGTGTGTGTGTGTGTGTGTGTGTTCGTGGGCCCTGTCTGCAAGTAGAATTTTATAAGTGTTTTCCTTTCATTTTATATTACATTTCTTTATTCGTGATAACTCTGCTCTGTGTCTCCCTTCCCGATTATTATTTGTAATAAACCCCTGTTAAATGTACCAGCTCGTTTTCTGTGCTTTCTCCCATTGACCTAGCATGGTGCGTATTTAGAAATAGTAAGGCCGTTCGTGCCATAAATTGTCCATTTGGTCCGGCATGGCTTTGGTAACTTCCGCTTGGTTACGCCGGACCCGAGTCGGTGATAGCGACTCGATTCGGACAAAGTCGGCCGAGGGTGTGGTTTTCCCGGTAGTTGGACGGTGTGAGTACTTAGGTATATTGGAATTAGACAAGTGGACCCGACCTTACACCGTCAAAATATTGGCGACCACGGTCCTCTAAGTGACCCATGACCTTTCGGAGTTGTCTGAGAGTCACGACCTAAATTCCGGGTGTTCGGTGGGAGACGACTCCACTGCTCTACCTAGTGGTCGTGTATCGCCACCGAACCCCGGCCCACAACAATCTTTTCACCTCTCCATCTGTTTGTTTGTGTGCAGGATATCTCAAAAAGTTGTGGGCGGATTCAAATGAAACTTGGTGGACAGGTTGGGTGTGTGACGAGGATGAATTGATTCGATTTTGGTAAAGATCTGGATCTGGATACGATAATTATTGAAATTTTAAAGTGATTCTTTACCATTGAGAGATAGGCCCAAAACGATATATCGCATGATATCTCAAAAAAAATTTGGGCCTGATATGTTCTCATGGATCAGGCATTATGTGGCAGAGTTATGCGCTCTTCAAGTTAAATACTTGATTGCTGAAATTATTAAATTTAAATACCTAACAGGTTGAGTGGGTTAAGCATTGGCTGGTGAGGTTGTGGGTTCGAATCCCATGATTTTATCCTTTATTGTCCCCTATTGGACTTAGTCCGAAATGGGGGGCATAATATAGATTTGGTCTCGATTTTCGTGTGCATGCGTGCGTGCGTCCGCAACCATATATCGGACATGGACCGATTTTATTCGTTCTTGGCACAAAGACAACACATGATGGTATACACATGCACATAATTTTGTTTCACGATGCAATCAAGGATGGCCGACTGGCGGCTATTTTAGTTGTAAAACAAAGACCCGGTGTCGAACACGTCCTCAACCATTTATCAAACGTACTTGGCCCAATTTTGTTCAAACTTGGCATGAGTACAGTACATGATGGCATACACTTGTACCTAACTTTAATTTGCCATCTGATCAAAGATGGCCGACTGGTAGACTAGTGGCCATTTTAGTTGTAAAAATCCCCGATGTTGAACACGTCCTCAACCATTTCTCGGACATGCATATACCAATGTTGTTTAAACTTGGCACCCAGACAATGAACGATGTCTTACGTGTGCACGTCATTTTTTTGCCAGAGAAGATTCAAGATGGCCGGCTGATGGCCATTTTGTTACTAAATGTGTCCCCAACCATTTCTCAGACATGCATGGTCTGATTGTGTTCAAACTTGGCACAAACACAGTACATGTTGGCATATACGTGCCCCTCACTTTATTTTGCGATCTAATCAAAGATGGTCGACTGGTAGACAGGTGGCCATTTTTGTTGTACATAAGTATGGGCTAGCTCTTTAACTCCATTCATCAAAATTACATGAACATGACATTCTATGTCTTTGTTTTTTTTTACTTGTTCAACAATGTTAATGTATTTAATTGGTTAAAATAATGATAAATTGTCATGAATGGCATTGGAGTTATTCAGGTGTTTAAAGATGATAGTTCTTCATTCGAAGGGCGTCCGTTCAAATCCCATGGCTGTTTCTTCGGTGGTGGGTGCTGGAGCTCTAACTTATTGTCTTAGTTCTTTAAGCTGCTCGTTAATTGAAGTGAGCGCCAAGAAGGTGGGGTGGGACATGCTCGTTCAAAATTCTGGAGTGGTTCGAACAGCTGATTCATTGGCTCAATAACAAGTCTTTAACCCATACGTTGATAAGTCACAGCAATGAGCAAAGTGTTGTTCAAACTCAGATGAATATGCATCCGACCTGGCTCAGCGACAAAGCTGTGCCCCCAGCAAATGCTGCAACCCATAGCCTCGTGTTGCTTCTGAAAGGAAGTATAATAAGCCATGTTTTGATGTGGTGTGCCAGGGGAACAAAACTCTGGGATATGACGATGTTGAAGGTTAAGTGAAGGGGTCTTAACAACGCAAGTTTATGGGACCCGAGAATTCTGGTAAGAATGTAATTGTGAAACAGGATGTTCCACATCCCATGCTCCCTTCCGTTCTACCCGACAAGTCACATTATCAACTGGCTTGAAAACATTTTTCACGATTCCTTTCAAGTGTGTAGTGAGAATCACTTATCCATCGACCTAATTTATCCCCCCCTCCCCCCTTTCCTCTCTATCCCATGGTGATAAAGTTTGCTGCTGCAATTCCTATAAAGCCCTTGATATGAATCTTTTCCCGGTTTGTCATCCCATCATCTTCAGGATTTTCACTCTCCGCATACTTTGAATGACTAGTGATGCTTCTTTCCAAACTCGTGCACTCCTTGTGGGCAAAGCACTCCATCATTCCATTTTATTACTTATTTTACAGGTGAAATATGGAATTTTTTCCATCCACTGGCAACGCAATTCAAAAAGGGTGCATCAATCACATCATTTTTGCATTGGCATTAAACATGTGGATTGAATTGGGCACAACAAATGATGGTCTAAAACCACAGCAGAAGGTAAGTGGGGTGCAAAGGGAAATATTTGATTGATTAAAACTATAATTGCAGTGAAGTCAATGGCAAATCCCCACACCTCGCACCTAAAGCAAAGTTGAAAGATGGGGAAAAAAAAGTTCCACCAGCAATGACCCAATATCAAATAGAGTTCAATTTTTTTGACCCCTACGACCCCGCCCTCACCCCTTGGGCATGAACCGGAGATCAAATCCAAAACTCGTTACATATTTCATGCATTCCTAATGTTGATTGCATATACAGAACAAAGTTTGATTACAAAAATGTTTTAAAATGTGCCTGTAATTGCATTTTTGGGGATTTTACCTTTTGAACCTGCCCCAGGAACCCCAGGGGGTGGGGCCAAAGTGATGTCGCTCTTGCACCTTCTTGTCATGTGGTGATCACAACGACCAGGTTTGGTGAATTTCTGCACCACCATTTAGGAGATGATGTGATGAATGAATGAGACAGACAGACAGATGAAAACGATTACAACATCTCCCACCCATTTTTTTTAAAAAACATGGGGATAACAAGCATGAAGTGTGTGATGTGGATCTTCCATTATTTTGTGTAGCCTGGTGTTGGCTTAATGGTTCGGGTGGTGGGCTTGGGACCATAGGATCCTGAGTTCAAATCCCACTCGGCTGTTGAATTAATAACAGGTGGGGTTGACTCTGCCTATCATCCTTCCGAGGTCAGCAAAATGAGTGCCAGCATGCTGGTATCCTGTGTCGGAGTGGCAACCCATCCAGGATTGTGTCCAATAGCCAAGGCGACTGCTTTGGCAGCACCAACACTCTGTACAGAGTCTGGTCCCGATGGATGGATGGATTATTCTGTGACAATTCAACACAGCACGTTTCTCATACAAAATACCAATCAAGGGAAGGTTTGTCCTTATTATGCACTGAGCAGGCAGTCTTTCTGGGTCTTTACAATTCCTTAACATCCCCTTTTAATAAACCACTAGATGTACACAAATTGAAAACAAGAAGACTGAATCGAGGACAGGGAGAAAATAACCAATAAGCTATTATTGACATGAAAATCTCTATTTCATTTAAAAGTACAATCTTTGGAATGCTTTACCGGCCAATGCTCGGGAATTCTTATCCTTTCTAAACACTTGGGAATTCTTACTCCATTCCAAACACTTGGGAATTCTTCCTCCTTTCCAAACACTTGGGAATTCTTACTCCATTCTAAATGCTTGGGAATTCTTATCCTTTCCAAACACTTGGGAATTCTTACTCTTTTCCAAATGCTTGGAAATTCTTACTCAATTCCAAATGCTTGAGAATTCTTACTCCATTCCAAATGCTTGGGAATTCTTACTCCTTTCCAAATGCTAACAAATTCCTCCTCCATCTTAAACGCCTGGGAATTCTTACTCCATTCTAAATGCTCGGGAATTCTTATCCTTTCCAAACACTTGGGAATTCTTACTCTTTTCCAACTGCTTGGAAATTCTTACTCCATTCCAAATGCTTGGGAATTCTTACTCAATTCCAAACACTTGGGAATTCTTACTCTATTCCAAATGCTTGGAAATTCTTACTCGATTCCAAACACTTGGGAATTCTTACTCCATTCCAAATGTTTGGGAATTCTTACTCCATTGCAAATGCTAACAAATTCTTTCGAATTCTAACTCTGAGATTGATTGGTTCATTATTTGTCGGTTCGAGTTATACACTCTGAGCTTTCCACGTTTGGTGCCTCACCATGAAAGTGCCATGAATTCAAAAAGGGTGCAAAAAAAAGTTCATGTGAGGTCCAGTTTCAACAATTTTGAGACTTTCCTTTTCCAGCTTGCATGGAACTCCCCTATTTGGATACATCATATTGAGGTTTCACAGCAAGTTGGATAGCCGCGAGGAGACTGTTCATCACATCCTTAAGGAATAAATTCCGAGATTGAGGGGGTGTTGTCTCGTTTTTGCTTCATTGTTTTGAAGGTGGGGGGAGGGTTGGGAATGGTGTAGGGTACGAGTGAATGTATGGTTGAGGCAGAAGAGGAAGGAGCTTGATCAAATGATAAATGTTGTGATGGAAGGAATGGAAGAGGACAGAGTGCAGAACAAGAATTATGGAAGTTTCGGAAACAAAAACGAGTTTAGTTGTTCAATCTAATACCTTCACCACCGAAGGTTAACGGAAGTTATGTTTTCATCCCTGTTTGTCTGTGTGTCTCTGTCTGTTTGTGTGTATGACATCTCAAAAAGCTATGGATGGATCTGGATGAAATGTGGTGAATGAGTTTGATAGGTGATAAGAACAAACCGATTAGATTTTGGTTCAGGTCCAGAGGCAGATCCGGCCTATCAGTACGATACAAAACAAACTGTTCAGTCTGGTGGAAGTATGCTCGCTACTGAGTGCTGTTACAGTACTTTTATTATTCCATCACCCCTGTCTTCTTGAATGATAGTCCCCACGAGGAATGACAAGCACCTAGTGTGGTCATTGATTGTGGCGGGAGTGTCCACTTGGCTGTCATGATATTTGGGCCATCACTTCCGGCATTCGGAAAGTCCGCACTGCTTACGTAATACATCGTTGGCGAATAAATATTCCAAAGCATCATTGTACTTGGCACGTTTTTCTGAAATCGTCTTTGTAAGTTTAAAATAAAATTGATATCATTTGGGTCATGACGAAGGCCGCCGTCCACTGTGATCACCACTCTATCAACTGTGCATGAGGCCTTGCAAACGTTTCGATCGTATCTTGCAAATCGTACATAAGCAAATTATTTTGACATATACATTGCTCAACGTCAAAGGATGGAAGCCGATAAGGAACCGTTTTTATTTCTTAAAAGTTTTACATTGTGGCACATCATCGTGATCTCCGTGGAGGCCTGAGCCACGCACAACGTACATTTACAAATATCGGAGAACATCAACACAGATAAATGAGCTATATAACAACATTGTACAATGTATATTACATCACGTGCTCGACGATAGCGAGCAACGTCAATCACAAAAAAAACTCAACAAAACAAAACATAGTGTCGGGGGACATTGAAACTATAAATAGAAGGGAAACAACAGAACGAGTGTGAGTATCGCTCGTTTAGTCCTTTTGGGGTTCATTCCCCCATCGGCGTCCTTCCTCCATCACCGCCTTCACAGTCCAGTCGCCCATATTTGCATTCCTGGTCATGGAATCTCATTCTGCACATCAGATATACCTTTACAGTCCTTGCTGTTTTCTCGCAGGAATTGCTTGAGAGATCTCTCCATGTCACCATCTGACATTCGTTCCTCCTCATTCGTATGCAGGCACCTTTAACAGTTGCTCGTTCTTGCGACATTGTAACTGTTGACGAGGAAAGAAAGAAAAGGATTTTTTTTTTTAATCTTTTAGTGAATGGTTCAGGTGAAGAGAAAAGGGAGTGGTCGAGGGTCACGTAACGTGTGTGGCGATTTTGGCAGGGTCATGGGGTGGGGTTCACGGTGTACCGAGTGTTGAAAAAAAATAGATTCCGTATGAGTATTACCATCCTTGCTTCTGTTTGAATTTGTATGCATAAACAGTAGCTCCCATGGTGATGATGCTTGCGAGCACTGCAACGGTAGCGATAACTCCTATGAGCAGCGTGCTCCCTGGAGAACACAAGAAAGAGTTGTACAAAGGAAATCCTTTGAGTAAAACAAAGCAAGTTCATCCAGTTGTCTTTATCATCGCAATGCTATTCCAGGAGCCAACACTGTACAGTAACCTGAAACTTTTGTGATCTGTAGCACTTTACAATCAATTTTTGTTATTAATTATTTATGACTGCTTCATAGGTCATTGGCAGTATATTGCTGTCTGCTTCCTGTGTCTAATACTAGATCTTCATAGTTGGTTTATTGTAATTACAGTGTGATCAGTTTGATGGTACACAAACAAAACTTTCATTGTGATGCTGCTTTGTTATTCACCTGTGAGTTTGAGTTCAGCCGGTTCGCTCTGACCCTGATCGAGCTCGTTGCTGACCACACAGACGTATTTCCCCTCGTGCTCCGGACCGACCTTCGGGATGGAATGTTCCGAACTTTTGGCTCCCTCGACACTCATTCCATTCAGCTTCCACGAGTAAATCAACTTTTGTTCGGGGCCTTCGGAAACGGCGCTGGTATTGTGTGGTCGAGGCAACTTGCACAAAATGTTCACCTTGGACCCGCTAACAGGTGTTGATGGAGATATTTCTATGATGGGATGTGGAAGGGGTTCTGGGAATGCACAAAGCAAAAGGAAGAAAGTAACTTGCCGCACTTCATTGAACGAGTGAGCTTCTGCACTATCCGACAAACTGTCATTTTCAGGTTCAGGAATGCAGTGGGTAGTGCATCGTCTTTATCGGCAGACTACTAATGGTTCTTTGTAGGCCCCTGTTATTTCTATCCTCTTTTCAGGCCAGTTGGGGAACCATTTTTTTGTGTGAGTCTTTCACGAATCGGCTGCCCAGGCCCAAGGTTAAACCGAAGGTGGCAGGAATTTGTAATTTGTTCAGGGTGCCTGTGACAGCTCACCTACTTTTCGAGAAGGCTACCGTTGGGAGTTAGCGCCTACCAACTAATTCCGGCAGATGGGTCGCCCCAGTTCAACGTCCATCTGAGGGACGGTGCACACATCGATGCCTCAACCTACAAGCGAAACACCAGGATGGTAGTCTGGTTGGGTCGGGATTCAAACCAAGGCTCGACAGATCAGAGGTGGGTGCACACACCTCTAGGCTCTCCACGTCAGCCTCCCATTGTCTTTATTTGCAGAATGTGTGTATAAAATATGCTGGGAGATGGAAAATGGTGTGTATAAACTATCCAAGCATGGATGCACTGCACAAGCATATTATAAGAAAATGCTGTTGCCATGATACGGTGAAAATACATGAACTCCGGATGATGTGCAGAGAATATCAACAAAGGGAGACGGTTCCAAAATAGAAGGGGAAGGAAATGGCAGGCTGTGCTGCTTGTTTACTTTGCAACTCTTTACGGATGTCAGGAGTTCCAAGTTAAGTTTATTTAGCGGAAATGTTCAATGATAAAGGGACTTCTCCTTTATCCAGATGCAGAATTTATACCCAAAAGATTTGAAGTTGGAAGGGATTATGACTATCTTGGGTCATAAGTGCTTGTTGCTGCTAAACCTAGGTAAGCTGAATCATGCTATTTTAGCTGAAATGCTGCTCTGCTTCACAACTAACTTTGTTTTATCTGAAAAGTGAGAGTCTTGTTTTCCACCATGTCCGACAATGACTACTTTGGACTGGCAGGATGGCGTAGACAACGTCCACTCGCCTCTGAGCTGTCTAGCCTCGGTTAGAATCCCAAATGCATGATAAATTCTGATGTTTCACGTGCAGAGCAATTCGTCAATGTGTGTGCCATTAATCGGATGGACGTTAAGCCGGGTGTCCCATCCGCCAGCATTAGTCTGTGGACCTCAAATATCTCACGGTATCCTTCATGAAGAATAGATGAGCAATCGCCAGCACCCTGAACAAATTACAAATTCCTGCTGAAACGTATAGGGGGCACTGTATCAGCAACACTCCTGATACTGTGATCAAGAACCAACGCTAATCCTAACCCGAACAGCTACATATGGATTATAATGACTTTCTGAGATTCTTGTAATCCACTGGGCCACCACAATCCTGGATGAAATTGGCGTGAGTAGGAAATGTCCATTTGACGGTTGAGAGGTCCAAGTCTCCTGTTTTGGAGGACCTGTGTGGACTTAAAGGAGTAAACTAGCGTAGTCGCCAATACTCGCTCTCACGCTTACCAAAGGGCGCACGTGGATCTGGAATGGCGATTCGTTTTGCTCGAGATTTTGACCAATCTGAATTCAATGGTTGATCTGTCCATCATGCTCGTTGATATGCACTGCCTGTAAATCGCTTTTTCCTTTCTCGGGCCTTTATACTTCGTACTTCTTTCTTACTTCGTGACAAGGACGAATTGATTTGATTTTGGTGAAGATCTGGATCCGGATACGATAATTTTTAAAAATTATTTTAATGATTCTTCACCATTGAGCGATAGGGCCAAAAACTATATATATATATATATATATATATATATATATATATATATATATATATATATATATATATATATATATATATATATATATATATATATATATTGCATGATATCTCAAAAAGTTATTGACGGATTCATATCAGGCAAAACTTGGTGGATGAGTTTGGTTGGTGACATCAACAATTTTCTGTTGAAGGGTTAAGGATTTTGATTTAATGTCTGGATGCAGATCGAGCCGATCAGTGGGATACAAATCATCAACTGTTCAGCCTGGTGGAGGTATGCACTGTTCCAAGTGCCCTTCTCGTGTTATTAGTCTAATGCCAGAGTGAGGTGTACAGTGTCGGGCTACTAGATTGATTCTAAGCTTAGCTAGACGAAGGTATGAGCAGCAGCTGAGGGAGACAGGATTCTATATATTAGAAAGGAGGTGATAACCAGGAGATCTGATCGAGATGTTTCTGATAATGAAGGGTGTGGACAAGATAGACATCGTGAATTTTTTTTCAGGAGAATGGACAGTGATAGGACCAGGGGTTAAGGCTTGAGAGTGAAAAAGAGGAGAGCGAGGACACGATTAAGGTAGGGGTCTTTAAGTCGGAGAGTAGTTAATGCATGGGAAGGTCTACCCCGAAAGGTAGTGGCAGGAGATAGGGGTAGGTAGGTTGATATTGGAATTACATCGGTATCTGGAAGCAGGAATAGGAGGGAGCTTGCATATGGATGAGTGATTGTGATATCCATGGGGTGGTGTTGTCAAAAAGTGAATGTGTCATAACATACGAACTTTAGTTTGGGTTTATGTTGTTGTTGAACGTTTTGCAACACGTGCAGAGCATTTGGATCGAGCAGTACACCATTCGGATGATCACAACTGATACCAAGCTCCATACTTGCCTTTGCACCCGATGAATAATTGTTGCTGTAATTGAACGGATTCACCTTTAATAGGTACCATGAATAAATGAATTTAATGCAAATATGAAACTTACCCCAGATAACAATGGAGATGCTCATGTTGACTCCTTTTTCGGTCACTTCGTTCCACACCTCGCACGTGTAAGGTCCCGAGTCAGCCTTCCGTGGATGCTTCACCTCAATTTGTCTCGTTTTCACTTTCCCATCTGGAAGCTTCCATTTATGGTCTTTGTGTGGCTTGGAGTCGAATGTGCAGTTTAGTGTGAATGAAGTGGAGGAAAGGATCGGCACCGGTTTTGAAGGCTTGTTCGATGTGGAGCAATGTTCTTCCCCGGTGCTGATGAGAACGCAGACGGTCACATCCAGTGGACCATCTAAAAACAGACAAAGAAATAGACATTCTTCAGGTGGTACATCGTTGGGGATATACAAGTATCAGATGGGCTCAGGGTACAATTTTCATGGAACAAACTATTCGAGATGCAAATGATGTCTTGCGACAGATACCTTGGCATGATTAACCTCGACATGATTATCGATTGTTCATAAAGCCCCTTCCTGGTGATATGCTAGAGGATTGAACTTTAAATAGGATCAAACAATGCTAAGCGACCTTCTGCAAAAAGGTTTAAGTGTTTTAAAAACATCAGTCTTTTGAAGTGCTTTGTAAGTCATAAAGTGTAAGGATTCAGACATTTTTGGGAAATCATGCATTTGAAAAATGTTCTTTTTGGTTTAAGGCGACATAGGATGCAGAGTGCCACTCTTTGCATCATGATACCCCCTGAACCGAGTCGGCCTGCATTTGATTACTGACAATCTCATGTCAGATGAAAACTGCTGTTCTTTTATGCAGTTCTAGGAGGAGGCACTGCATTATGGAGCATATCGGCCTTTATAAATCACGGTGTGTGATCTGCAAACCACACTGACGAAGATCCCACAGTATCATTGACGAGACATTACCTTAAGCATTAGTACCGTTACCGCAACATACTCATGAACAGCACTGTATATATATATATATATATATATATATATATATATATATATATATATATATATATATATATATATATATATATATATATATATATATATATATATATATATATATATATATATTCTCATATTCTCATTGGACGTTCTCCACTAATGCGTCATCACCTCCCAATGATCGAGGTGGGAGGGGCCTGTTCAGTGTTCAGCTGTCCAATTGGAGGTTGCGGAGCCACTAAGGCTGTTGTAGTGTTAATCAGAAGTGTTAATCATTTCCCAAGTTGTGAACAGGGACATTAACATCCATTGTCTGGTCTGGCATTCGTTAACATTCCGAGAGACAAAATGTAGGCTTGCGACTCGACTGCATTCCGCTTCTCGGCCCACTGCCCACGTGCCCCCCTATGTGCTTTCAGAATCCCCCTTGGCCCCACAACGTCTGAACCCCTCTTCATTGTTGTTGTTGTTCATTAAACCACTTCACCCAGTGTCTGCACATTTGTCAAAAGCAACTAGAGAGTTCATAGAACACCTTACCCCACGCAGTGTTGAGAAGAAGAAAGAATAATAATAAGAAGAAGGAAAATAGGACATGTGCAGGCTCTGCGAGCAGCAAATTTGATGCCGCATTATGTCCAAGTACGACTAAACGAAAGGGTTTTGAAAATGGTAAAAACGCGATACGTGTTCTACGGTGTTCAAGTATATAATTCAAATAAAATAAAGTAAAGATGAGAAAAGGTTGTAGAAAATTGATGTTTACCCTCGTTTACACCATCTTATTTAACATGTTGCTTTAGTTCTTCATCTCTGTTGTTTGTGTCCATTATGATGTTGCTAAAAAGAGCTCGGTTTCGTGTTTGGAATGATTTTTACCCTCACCGAAGGAGAGGTCCCTGCATTTGGGTCCATTTCTCTGTTTGTCTGTTTGTTCCGCACAGAACTTTCGTGTTTTTCTCCGCAACCGCTTGTCGGATTGAGATGAAATTTTCACCATCGGAGCGACTACTCATGTGGAATGTTTTATTGCTAATCGTGATGTCATGGGTCACGTGGTGTGGCAGTCATGTTGGAAAAACAGAAAAATCTGGACCTCTGTATCTCTGAAAGCGTGCCAAGGAAAAAATTGTAACTTGGCACATGGCAAGTACTCCTCATGGGGAATAAGTGTGATTTTTTAAAAAAATGATGTCATAGGTGCCTTCGTTATGATGTCATAATTGCATATGTAGAATGCTACATCTGATCAGTATGAAAAAGTTTTGAGGGTCATCTTGGGATAAAATGGTCCACAACAAAAAATTGTTGACATCATCGGTCGTGTGATTTGGCAGCCATATTGTTTTGTTTTTTTGTTTTTTTTAACCTTCAAAAATCTTCTCTAAAGTGGCTGAACAGATCAAGGCGAAACTTTACACGTATGACCATCTATCCATGAGGAACAAAAGGGTCACACACATATGATGTCGTAGGTCACATGGTTTGGCAGCCATATTGGATTTACACAAAAATTAATAAAAATCTTCCTCTCCAGAACGGCTGGACAGGGCGAGTGGAAACTTCACAAAAAATATTCCCTAAGCCATGGGGATACCAGGGTATTCACGAATAATTGATGTCACATGGTCTGACAGCCATAGTGGATTGAGCGAAAATCTTAAAAAAAAAAATTATTTCTCTTGAATTGGTTATTCAACCGAAGTGAAACTTTACAATTATGATCAAGCTGTGATGGGGAATAGAAGTTTAAAATTTCAACCTGATCAGACACATGGTCTGGTAGCCAGAATTATTTGATTTTTTGATCTGGTTTCTTATTGATTTTTTTGATGTTTTTTTTTTTTTGTATATTTTTTTATTTATATTTTTGAATAAGGTTCACTTGGCTGTGCTTGGATGAGTTTGAGAGGAGTAGCATCTGAAATGCAAATCCTATCCAGGTTCCTCCTGATGACTTCGTCTTTGCTTTTTTTTCTTGTTCGGGTTCCTTCTGATGACTCCTATGCAGGGCTGTACCTATCTGGTCTTCCATTTGATTTGAATTGAATTTATTTTAATCCCATTCGAGGTTAAATTGAATAATAATGAAAAACGTCATGAGTCAGGGTCAGGTGTCCAATCAAAGCGGGACGTCTTGGTACCCGGTCGTCACTGCCAGCAGTTATGCAGTGGCAGTTCCAGTTATGTCTCATAAATTACATAACACACCAAACTACACAAACCACACAAACACAAGTCCTGGCGAGGGTCTGCAATCTCTGCTCTTTTTCTTGTTTATTTTGTTTGACTGCCAGACAGGCAGACAGACTAAAAAAAAAATTCTCACTCCTCTCTTCGCATGTATGATTGGGACAAAATCAGAGCTGAAGTACTGTTAAACTACAGCTTCGTTTTTCAATTAGTGTTGAAAATATAACAATCCATTTAAATTGTAAACTAAGTTATTCCTCGATCTGACGAGGCCAAAACGAGACCTGACGATCTGACGAGACCAAAAACTGACGTTTTTGGACAGACAGACAGAGACACACACACACACACACACAAAATGAAACAATTGCTTAACCACGCTTTTCGCTTTGCGCATGTGGGGTAATAATGATGTGGATTAATCCATTATGCCCTGACTGTACGTTACATGACCATGTAAGCAGGTGCGGAGGGTTACATACTCACAGGTAGTGTCCACAGACAAGTCCTCACTAGAGGAAGACCCATAAGGAGTCTTGACCATGCAGTTGTAAATTCCATTGTCCCCGCGAGATAGGTTATCGAATATGAGAGTGTGTCCATCGTCGGACAGTCGAAAGCCCGTGATGTCTGAGTTTGAGCGACTGAGATTTGAAAATGAGGTTGAATTATTCGCTACGATGTGTCCATCTCTCTTCCATGCCACTCTTGCACTTTTGGGAGAAACATTTCTGCATTCGAGGGAGAGGTTGGACCCCATCTGCATTCCATATGTGCTGGGTTTTATGAATGGCTTGGATGCTGCGGGAAGGCATGAGGTCAGAGGACAATGACAGAAACATAGAAAGGTAGACAAAGTCAGAATTAGAAGGTAAGTTCATCTTGTATTTCAATCTCTGCAGTAATTTGAAACATTTTGGAAAGAACTTATTTGCTAAATATCTTCTTGAGTATATTTCAGAAAAAAAACATTTTCACAATCTATCTGTATGTGGACTCGGGTCATTCTGTGTCAATTCCTGTTCTAGTTTACTCATCGTCGTTGTCCCACTGACTAGTTATCTTGGTTCATTTCAATAGCATATGTGTACCTGGATGTTGGTGAAAGTGTGTATGAAACAAGAAAGGTAAAATATCTCACGGAAAAGTTCCAAGAAAACTGGTTCACTCTGGTCTCCGTCGACTTCACAGGTGAAGCTTCCTTTGTCCTCTCGAGAAACGGGAGAGATTTCCAGCCTGTCCGAAAACATCTTGTAGCGTGCGTTTTCATCGAACAGTCCATCGTCCTTTTTCCATTCCACATGTGAAGATGCGGGGATGTTGTCACAAATGAGAGTGACCAACGGTGGAGCGTCTTTTTCAATCCGGACCTTCGGAGCGGCTAGGGAGAGAAAGTGATGGAATGTGATACATCCCAAGGAACCTTGAGCAGGAAGCAATTATACACTTTATAATGATCATGCAAATGAGCAACAAGTCACAACTTACACTGCATCACTTTTATCACCTGAATCATTTGAACCAAAGTCCTGGCGACTCTTTTCCCCTTTCTTTCTCTTCCTGAATCTTAACGATATCGATCTTGACATTCCATCTCTTGTTTCGAAGCTTCATTCATGACGTCTGCCACATTAGGTGGATGGAAGTTGTTTTCACCATGTCTGTTTGTTTGTCTGTTTGTCTGTGAGCAGGATGGCTCAAAAAATTGTGGACGGATTTGAACGAAACTTGGTGAATGACTTGGGTAGGTGACAAAAACAAGCCAATTCGATTTTGGTGAAGGTCTGGAATCAGATCTCACCTATCAATAGGATACTGTTCAGCTTGGTGGAGGTATGCACTCTACTGAGTGCTGTTCTCGTTTCATATGCAGCCTATGGCTGCTGGTTGCATCATTGCTGGGAGCGCGGCCGTGCCGCTGATGCAGTGCCCACTGTGGGTTGGAGCAGGAATTTAATTTGTTCATGGTGCCGGAGATGGCTCGTCTACCCTTCACAAAGGACACCATGAGATCTTTAACTTCAACCCATTCATTCCGGCAGACGGGACACCCAGTTTTAACATCCATGGGAAGTCACACACATTGATGAATCACCTTGAAACACTGGGATAGCAGTTTTATAGCTGGATCAGGATTCAAACTAGTGGTGGATTATCATTTCGGTAATTTAGGCTGAAGCTTCAGAGCCCATACTTGATGGGCACCCAATCAGCTCAGAAAACAAAATCTTCCTCTTCACTCTTCAGCACCGAATAAGGAGCCCCACAAAAGGTATATACTAGCAGGGGTCCCTCCTCCCATCCGTTACCCTCTCACTCTTTCGCATCTCTCCCTCTGCCTCCTCCCACCCTACCCCTCCATCTGGACTCCTACCCTACCGCTTCCCCTCCCTCCGGACTCAAACCCCCCCCCCACTCCCCTGGTTAGTGGAGGTTGGCTTTGGGGCATCCCACTTTGGACACATGTACAGTGTAAAATTGCAAGTTATCTCCACAGCTCACTTGTAATACCCTCCACTACCACCACCAGGTGGCACTACACGATACACATTTACCTTGAGAAATTTTGTCGACCTTCCCTCCCGAACCCCCATGAATAGAGACAGATGAAACCAAGTAGTCCATGTTCACCACCAGGTCGAACTTGGTCCACGCGCCATATTTAGTGGCAATTGACCCATTTAGTGGCAATTGACCCAAAATAGAATTACCCTCAGGCCCAAAGTACAGTTAATGCCCCCCTGATTCGAACCCAGGCAACACTGCCCATACAGGTGAGTACGTGTACCTCGAGGAGTCTCGGCCATCCTGGCAGCCCCAGCTGTTTATATAAGGTCCTTCCTCTTCTCCTTCCTTCCTTCCTCTTCCTCTTCCTTCCTCTTCCTTCCTCTTTCCTTCCTTCCTCTTCTCCTTCCTCCTTCCTTCCTCTTCTCCAATGGCTTGATTTCCAATCATCAATTTGGTTTCAGACCAGGTCACTCTACCCTAGATATGCTGCTACTGCTCTCCCATCAATGGATGGAGGTCCTCAATGCCAGACAGGAAATCCGAGCCGTATCCCTGGACATATCACGTGCTTTTGACACAGTCTGGCACCCTGCCCTACTCACCAAACTCTCTGCCCATGGTATTCAAGGCCATCTCCACTCATGGCTCGCAGACTTCCTCTCCTGTCGCAGTCAACGTGTGGCCCTAAATGGAGTTCTTTCATCCCCTCTTCCTGTGCAGGCTGGAGTTCCTCAAGGTAGCGTCCTGGGCCCTGTTCTTTTTCTGGTTTTCATCAATGATCTCTCGGACTCTCTGGAAAATCCTCTATTTCTCTTTGCCGATGACTCAACCCTCTGCCGTACCATCTGTCATCCCTCAGACCGGCAAGCAGCAGCTTCTTCGCTCACTGCAGATCTGGATAAAATCACAAACTGGTCCAACACGTGGAACATGTCTTTCAATCCAGACAAATCTCACACTCTCACTATGTCTCTTCGAAAGGACCGTTTACAAAACCCCCCATCCACTTTCTCAACAATCCTCTGGAAGAAGTCTTTTCTTTCAAGCTTCTGGGTCTCACTATCTGCCATGACCTTTCCTGGGAAAGTCACATTTCCAACCTTGCCTCAAAAGCCAGTCGCCGACTGGGAATCCTCCGTCGTGCAAAGTCCTTCCTCGGCCCTCTTGAGCTCCTGACCACTTACAAAGCTTTTGTCCGTAGCCTGATGGAGTACTGCTCTCCCCTCTGGGCTGGTGCTCCTGCCTCCCACCTTTCTCGACTTCACGCTGTCGAAACCAGGGCTTTTAAGATCATTGGCATCTCCCGCAATGAAGCTGAGTCTTTGGGCCTCTCACTCAATCACCGCAGGTTGGTCGGTGGTCTTTCTGTCTTCTACCGACTCCTCTCCAGCCTTGCCCCCCTGCTCTCTCTGCGATTTGTCCCAACCACATTTCCACAGGGCGCTCAAGGTCCGCCAACAACCCCCTTCTGGTAAAACTACCAAAATCACGAATCACTGCTCATCTTCACTCTTTCATTCCTCTTTTTCCCGCCTTTGGAATAAACTTCCTCACTCTATTCTTTCCCATTCTTCCCTTCAGGCTTTCAAAACAGCTGTTCACCACCACCTCTTATCTTCCCCCATCCAAATCCTCGATCTTTTCTACCCCCGATAATCCACCCAAGCCCACTTCCTTCAATTCTCCTGCTTTCCTTCCTGAAAGTCCCTTTAATGTCCATCTTCCCCTCGCCATGTTCCCCGTCCCATCCCCATCCCTCTCCCTTCCACAGTTCACCTGTGTCTGTTCCCCAATGTTTTGTCCCTTCCACTCCCGCCCCTCTTGTCTCATGCCTCCTTGCTGTGAGTTGTGTGTTAGCTCTCATACGAGCCTCGACCAAGGTATACAAAAAAAAAAAAAAAAAAAATACTGTACACGATATAGGCCATCTACAGCCATTCCCACGGACATACCTGTTCCTACCTGTACACGCAAAACCCGTCCATGATTACTCAACAACGTACATACAAAATCCCAGTTAAACGTAACTGTACAGGTACAAGGTCACCGGGAGAAGAGAAAGACATTTCGTTTACCTTCTGATTGATGGATCGCAGTTCCCAGCACAAGGAAGAGTACAATCAATAAGGTTGAGACCATTGTCCTGGATGAGTCTTTCTTCATGTCTCTCTCTCTCTCTCTCTCTCTCTCTCTCTCTCTCTCTCTCTCTCTCTCTCTCTCTCTCTCTCTCTCTGTCTCTGTCTCTGTCTCTGTCTCTGTCTCTGTCTCTGTCTCTGTCTCTGTCTCTGTCTCTGTCTCTGTCTCTGTCTCTGTCTCTCTGTCTGTCTCTCTCTGTCTCTACCTGTTAAAATGTACACCTCCGTGCTCTCTCGCCCTACTCTCACAAACATGAATGAACAAGACGAACCACGCTTCGCTTGCTCCTTAAATCCACGAGTTTGCTTTGGAGTGGGTTGGGCGCGAGGCGGGAATTTCCGAAAGGAAATACCCTAAAAACGCACACACATCACGTGACCCTTGTTTAACCCCTCCATGACACTGATTACTTTTTTTGGTTTCATCCAGTGAAGTCTTTTAATAGTATACTCAAGCTTGTTGTGCAATGATGTCAGACTCGTGGTGTCATCAGACTAACGGCTTGTCGTACTCTGTGTATCACGTGAGGACATTGGGACGCATCGTTGTACTTCTCCATCCACTAGTTTAAGGACATCATAGTAAGTAGCTGCTTTGGTTTGCGACGTATCAGTCACGTGTGAACACAGGTACGCCACTGCAGGTATATTTGATGTAGGAAGTAGTTTGTTTTTGTTTTCGAATGAAGTTACACCATGAACTGGAGGTGGTTGGGCTTTGTCCGTCCGATGGCAGGCGTGGTTCATCAATACAAGGTGGGAGCTCGTCATCTCACCTCACCCACCCTAAGTGGAGCAAGCTGTCCATCCGGGCTGATGCAGTTTTAAAGAGGACATTCGGAGAAGAGGGAGGGGTTTCGTAATGAACATGTGACGTAGCATGGTCACGTGTTAGCAAAGCTTGAAATGAAACAAAACTAGAAATAGCAATCAGAACTTACAGACCCTCACCGGGACTTGTTAATTGGTGCGGTGTGATGTTTGTATAGTGTTTGTATGTGCTGGTGTGTTTGTGTAGTGTTGGTAGGTGTGTTTATGTGCTGGTGTGTTTTTACTATTTGAAGTTGATGGCAATTCTTTAATTTATGAATGAATAAACATTTTCTATTCCTCGTTATGAAAGGTGTGTGTGTGTGTGTGTGTGTGTGTGTGTGTGTGTGTGTGTGTGTGTGTGTGTGTGTGTGTGTGTGTGTGTGTGTCCTCCATAACTCCAAAACTATAAAAACCTAGCAGCCTGAAATGTTACATGCAAACTAAGAAAACGCCAAGGAAGTGCAAGAGTGAAAATTGGGTGTTTGGGTTCATTAAAACATCCTTTTGAAGATAATTAACGGCCTTATTTAATTATATCCTTCATCAGGCGCATCGTCAGACACCATGCATCCTCGGTCACCTCGCAAGCCCTCGTTGGGGTCTTGATTCGCAAATTTTATCGGCCTGTTCAACAATGCCTCGAGTTGGAATAGGCTGCAACAGTTTATTAACGATAAAGCACTCAAAATGTTTTTTGTCACTTTCTTCACTCAAATCGTCGAAAGCCTCATCCACATACATACGAATCGCTGTGTACATCACTTTTGTAAGTACTATAATTTTCAAATTTGGAGCTTGGAGCGATTTCATTCATTATATGATGCCATTTTCCTCGATCTACTCTCACGGAGTTTGGAGGATCGGATCACGTGGACTAAATAACTCAATCTGGAGTGAAATCTGAAAATGTTAAGAAATTGGCGACGTTTAGTTTTTTTGCGAGTATGTGCCATAACCAATCAGCTTGTTGTCTGTCGCTTGCCACACCAATCATTCCTAATCAACCATTTAATTGGCCACTTGCCAAGCGCGCTACATTAATATAGTCGATAGCGGTACAGTTTGTGTCCCGATGGGGATGTACAGTCGGCAGCTGCTACAAGGATAGGTACGCAAACAGCACACACGGACGTGGTACATATGGGTAGATTTGGATCTGTAAAGGGACTCTCCGTGGGACGTGTATGCAAGC
>NC_140976.1:7941850-7966850 GCF_056783735.1 Eptatretus burgeri | reverse complement strand
CAATTATGACGTCATAACGAAGGCACCTATGACATCTTCAAAAAAAAAATCAAACTTATTCCCCATGAGGAGTACTTTCTGTGTGCCAAGTTTCAATTTTTGTCCTTGGTGCAGTTTCAGAATACAGAGGTCCAAAGTTTTTAGTTTTTCCAACTTGGCTGCTACATCACGTGACCTATGACGTCATAATCATTAAAACATTATACACGAGTCGTCGCAACAATGGCTAAAAATTCGTCTCAATCGAACAAGCGGTTGCGGAGAAAAACACAAAAGTTCTGTGTGAACAAACAAACAAACAAACGCAACGCCATCTCCTTCAGTGAGGGTAAATATCATGTGACATTCGATGACAAATCGGCTGAAGGTCAAAAATCGACAAAACTTTAACTTGCAAAACCTCAGCTTCTCGTTTCTCTTGTTTCACTTCTCCTCGAACTCGTCCCGTGACTCAAACCCCCTTTGATCTACTTACCGTTCGTTAAAATTTCCTCGAGGAAAGGAAAAAACAATCCCTCGGACTTGACGAAGAGCTCGTGACCACGTTTCGACACGACGTCATCACGTTTCGACACGACGTCACCTCGTTTCGACACGACGTCACCTCGTTTCGAGACTACGTCACCACGTTTCGACACCGTGACCACGTCATGAACCCCACTTTTTTCAACTGCCCTGCAGGGGACGACTTGTTTAACGGCCTCCATTGTCCCACGTTGTTGGAGGCAGGCGAAGCTTGGCCCAGGTCTTCACGAACCGGAGGAACAGGCCTGACGTTTGACGAGTTATTCCTGAGAGGAATTTTGACCTTGGCCGTGGTGAGCTCGCCCACCTCTTCGCGAAGCACTCCGTGGGATGTTTAACGTCCACCGACGAATGACGGCACACGGGACGTTTCACGTCCATCCGAGGGACGGAACATCCATTGATAAACGGCCTTGCCTGTAAAACACCAGGATGGTAGTTTATAGCCGGTTCGGGATTCGAACCCTGGTTAGACAGCTTGGAAGCGTGTGTGTGTGTGTGTGTGTGTGTGTGTGTGTGTGTGTATGTGTGTGTGTGTGTGTATGTGTGAGTGTGTGTGTATGTGTGTGTGTGTGTGTGTGTGTGTGTGTGTGTGTGTGTGTGTGTGTGTGTGTGTGTCAGTGTGTGTGTGTATGTGTGTGCGTGTGTATGTGCGCGCGTGTGTGTGTGTGTGCGAGCGAGTGGTGCGAGTGAGTGTGCGAGCGAGTGGTGCGAGTGAGTGTGCGAGCGAGTGTGTGTGTGTGTGTGCGAGCGAGTGTGTGCGTGTGTGTGTGCGAGCGAGTGTGTGTGTGTGTGTGTGCGAGTGAGTGTGCGTGTGTGTGTGTGCGTGCGTGTGTGTGTGTGCGAGCGAGTGTGTGCGAGTGAGTGTGCGTGTGTGTGTGCGAGCGAGTGTGTGCGAACCACGAGGCCAGTTGTTCCCAAACGGTAAAAACAATTATCGGAACAACGTCTTCGGACATGAAAAACTCTCCTTCAAAATGTGGGATTTCCAACCTCGGGTCGTGACCCCGGCTTTGGGAACCCCCTGCTCTGCGTCGATGAGGGTCTTGAGATCGAGATTCGAGAAGAAAGGTGTAGTTTGAGATCGAGGCGGTGCATAAGCAACGTTCCCAAGCGAGACTCGGCACTCATCTGAGCACGTGCAGACGTTGGGAGGTTCAGCGTGGGAATGAGGATCTGGGATTAATCCGTGGGAATGACGTCATGTTCGAGACTTTTTAAATCGGATGTACAATGAGGAACCGAGCTCGTCCCACGGGTTGCATCATCCTCTTCCCCTCGACCTCACTCACAATGGCACTTTGTCGTTGATTTTCCTTTTTGTTCACCTGTTGTTATTTTCCCGCGTCAGGATGACTGGGGAGGCTGGCAGGTCGGTCTCGAGGTTCGTGCACTCTCCAATGATCTGTGTGTCCTGGGTTTGAATCCTGACCCAGGTGTTAAACTGTCAACAGTGTGTGTGTGTGTGTTGTGTGTGTATGTGTGGTGTGTGTGTTGTGGGTATGTGTTTGTGTGTTGTGTTGTGTGGGGTGTGTGTGAGCATGTGTGTGGTGTGTTTGTGTGTGTGTGGTGTGTGGGGTGTGTGTATGTGTGGTGTGTTGTGCGTGTGTGTGCGTGGTGTGTTTGTGTGTGGTGTGTGTGGTGTGTATGTGTGTGTGTGGTGTTTGTGTGTGGTGTGTATATGTGTGTGTGTTGTGTGGTTCCTCGGATGGATGTGAACCGGGCGTCGCATCTCACAACATTAGTTGGTGGACGTTAAAGATCCCGTGGTGTAGAAGAGTAGGCGAGCTATCGCCGGCACCGTGGCCAAGTTTCGAATTCCTGCCCCGACTGCTGCTGCGAAGGCAAAGGCAAAAACCACCCAGTGCAACTCTTCCCAAGAGACTTCTTCAGCCGCACCGACGCTCTTTGTCCTGTACATAAAGGGGGCTATCCTTAAGATCTTGATGTAAAGTCCTCAATTTGAGCTCCTGTTATGTGTCATCCTTCGAGGTTGATAAAATGAGTTCCATCTTCCTGAGAAGAATGATCCATTCGAGTCTCCCACGTCAGAGTGGAGACGTGAACGTGCCCTACGTCCAGGATCGTGCCCCGAGCCAAGGAAAAAACTTCCTCGGTCGCCTCACACTGAAGACATGAACGGAGTTCTTCTTCTTCTTCTTACTGCTCTTCTTCAACTTCTTCTTCATCTTCTGCTTATTCCACTTCCTCTTACTCCTCCTCTTCAACTTCCTTTTCTTCTCTTCGTATTCTTCTTCTTCCTCTTCGTTGTTTGAGGTTGACAAGCCGTTTATATTGATGTAAGTGAGCAAGAGGGGACGTGTGTGTTGTTTCGACTCACGGAGGAGTTGAACAACGGGGGGGACAAAGACATCACGTACAAATGCTACGGAACGACCGGCTCGGAAAGCGATGGCAAGCTGCTTGATAACGGAACACACCGCGGGTCAGAGCTGCAGGGTTTTCAACCCAGCTTGAGTGGTGGTATGGGTGCACGGAAGCCCAAATAAGAGTGGTGTTGGGTGTGTTGCACCGTTTCATGGTCTTCATTGACCCAGTACAAGGTTTATTTAATTTTGTGCAGTTTTATGCATCGTGTGATCCTTGATCATGGATAAACTGTTCCTGTGTGCTTTCAGTGTGGAGAGTGTACCTTACCTGTGCAGTGCACCTGTTCTCCATCCACACCTCACAAACGTATCTATGACATTCTTACCATCAAACTTAACATTTACACACACGTAGGGGAATTTGGCCAGGGTACTGGCACACAATGACCTGCTCCTTGTGGAAGACATTGTGGGACCCCAACACAGGCCCTTTGGTGAGTGTGAGTGAGCAAGTGAGCATGCTTTATCCTCATGTTTCCTCTTGAGTGTGCCAGTCACGCGTTCAGGACAAAGGTCCGATTCCATCACGAACAGCTCGGTTCTTAAATCCATTGTTGACAAGAGTGCGAGAATTGTCGTTTGTGGAATGAGAACAAAGCAAGTGCTGAGTGTGTTAAACTGGAATGAATGTGACTCATCGGAAAATGGGGGAAACAAACGCAAAGCTTGTCTGTTGCCATAGCAACAGCAGGGTAAGTCTCGAAAAGTTTGTTTGTTGGTGCAAATCACCAACATTGTTTCAGAGTAACTACCTTTTAAAGCTGCAGCTGCCTCCTGGAACAACACCAACGGCTGTACTGGCTGCAGTGGTCTGTAATTTCCCGGTATGTATTAAAAAAATAAGGAATAAAACATTGCTTTCTGTGTGTATCCATTTCACTCTCCTCAATGAACTAGTCAACTGGACAGGTGGAGGTAGTACATTTGTACAAGGGTGGGCACGGACGCAAGAGGAGGCCATTTGATTTGGTTCATTCATTGCACCTTCGCTTTACCCACGCCTCACTAACCTAGTCAATTAATCGACCGGTCTTCGACGTACAGACCGCATGCTGACCATGCGTTTGGCCGAGGGGGCTGGCACGCAATGACCGACTCCTTTTTGAAAGATATTGTGGGATCTTCATGCAGGCCTGCAGCACTCGGTGAAGGACTTCGACACGAGTCATTTGTTTTTGGACTCTCAACTCGACTCGAGATCCTGAAGGCCGAAGACTCAATGGGACAAGGAGGCAGTGTGGACGAAGGTTGTGTTTTCACCGCTCTGTCTGTCTGTGAGCAGGATATTTGAAAAAGTTATGGACGGATTCGGTCGAAATCTGGTGCACAGGTTGAGTATGTGAAAAGGACTAATTGATCCGGTTTTGGTGAAGATCCGAATCAGGATCCGGATATGAGTTTTTAAGTGATTCTTCACCATTGAGAGGAGCACGACGAGATTGGGACCATACTCTGTGCAAAGCGTTGGTGTTGTCCAAGCAGTCTCCTTGGATATTGGGCACAATCCTGGACGGGTCGCCACTCCGACACAGTATACCAGCAAGCTGGCACTCATTTTGCCGACCTCGGAAGGATGACAGGCCGAGTTAACCCCACCTGGTATTAATTCAACAGCTGAGCGGGACTTGAGCTCAGGACCCAAAGATCCAAAACCTACCACCCTAACCACTAAGCCAACACCAGGCATGATTCATTGAGAGATGGGAGCCAAACACGATCAGTAGCATGATATCTCAAAACGTTGTGGACCGATTTTGACAAAACTTGGTCGATGAGTTGGGTAGGTAACAAGAACAAGCTGCTCGATTCTGGTTCAGGTCCGGATACAGATTTGGCCCGTCAGTGGGATAAAAAACATAAACTGTTCAACCTGGCGGAGGTATGCGCTCTCCAGAGTGCCATTGTAATTACCGATGCTGTGGATTAAAAATTATTTATTCGAGACTCGACTCTTGAGACTACTTGGTCGACAGATCTGGCTTGATATCATCCAAAAGTTGACTTATTCTGAGTCTTAACATCATCATGTTTCAGGCACTGCATCAAAACGGCAGTTTGGAGTTAAGTCTGACCTTATTGGGGAGTGAACCCAGATGTGAAAGTTCAGTGGCAAGAAGAAAACCAATTGAGCTCCGCTGTCTCTCTCAATGAATTTGATCCAGTCTGGCGAATGATCTTTGCAACTTGTACCTCTAGTCAACCGTGCTCATGACTCTCAGGCTTCGTCCATTCAACATGTTCACCTCGGACATTAATTTATCCACAATCTTCCAGGGTGGTCTACTCATGCCCATTCTGTTCTGCATCACTGAATTGTGTGCCACAACAACAAAAAAGAATTCACATTCGGTTTTGCAGGCAACTCGGTTCTTCGTTTGACAATCTAATGTCCGTCACCTTGTGAATTAACCTCACCTTCTCCTCTGTCTGCCAATCTGGAGAAGATCAAAAACTGGGCAAGTATCACGAACAACAGAAAAACCGAACTGTATCTTTCTTTGATGAGCTGTTTTCAGAGCAACAGTCTGGGAAGCACATCAATTTCACCATCATCCACGGACCATCTTGCACTGACCAGGTGCTACTGAGATGTTTTCCAGAATGAGAAGTCCATTTTTAACAATTGTGCTCCTCCTAGAGGCTGAGAACATTTGTCTGACGGCCACAGGATTAGAGTTTTGGTAACACCTGGTGTGTCCAGCACCTGTAGAGTCCAGATGGTGAAGGTCATCGGTAAGTCCTATCAGGAAGCCCAGGTTTGAGGACATTCTCACCACATCAAGGTCAGTTTACTCATTGTTTTTCTAAAAAGCTATTTTGTTTTGCACCCTTTCGCTCTCTAATATACGTCAGTTCACATCATAAGTGAGAATATAAATATCAGCAAAGCTTGCAAGATGTAAACCGTGGTTTGATTAAAGTTCCATCACCGGCCGCTCAAATATATCCTAAATATGCTTATTGTTTGTTTTACTGATCACGCTAAATCAACCTGTGCCGAGTAATCCGATCAAACAACAAACTTTTTAGATGAAGACTACCATTAAAAGTTCTGTGCTGCATGTGATAATGGAGCGATGCACGGACTAATCAGAATTGGCACAATGAAAGGCACTGTCGAATGATTAATAACTCATCCATCGGGATTATGAGGAACAGTGACTGAGACAGGACAACGTATTCAACATTGAAAATGACCGCAGGAAGGAATGCCACCGAACATTTCAACTGGAAACTATGATCATCTTTAAAAATGGTTGCAATATCTGCAATTTTTTTGCAGATTTCAATTTTTACCTCTCCTTATGCCCATGCACCCCTCCCGAACTTACCCCAGACAACAATGGAGATGCTCACGTTGGCCCCTTTGCCGGTCACTTCGTTCCACACCTCGCACGTGTAAGGTCCTGAGTCAGCCTTCCGTGGCTGCTTCACCTCAATTTGGTTCGTTTTCACTTTCCCACCTGGAACCTTCCATTTATGGTCTTTGTGTGGCTTGGAGTCGAATGTGCAGTTTAGTGTGAATGAAGTGGAGGAAAGGATCGGCACCGGTTTTGAAGGCTTGTTCGATGTGGAGCAATGTTCTTCCCCGGTGCTGATGCGAACGCAGACGGTCACATCCAGTGGACCATCTAAGGCGGACAAATAAATAGACATTCTTCAAGCGGTACATCATGGACCATTTGACCTTTTCTTCATACTGTTTGTGTTTGGTGCATGCACATAGCCATATGAATGCAACGATGATCTTGTTGTTAATAATTTAATATAATGGCCAAAAGTTTGGGTGATTATGTTCATTAATTGCTTCAAATCTTATAACATACCTCAATAAGCCTGTTAATGTGCGAGATATTTAAAGTATTTGTGTGCTTGTTCGTTCTATGTCCCAGCATCTGCACAAACAGAACGTTTCTCGACTATTCGGTTTACACTGTTCCAACAGTTTGTGAAACTTCGATTTTTGAACTGTGTATTGGAGGGGGACATTCAGTGTCTGCTCTGGCATTTGTTAATGGACCAACAGACAAAATGTAAGGCACGCAACTCGACTGCATTCCGCTTATTGGCTCACTGCCCACGTGCCCCTTCTCTGCTTTCCAAATCCCCCTTGGCCTCACAACGTCTAAACCCCTCTTTGTTATTGTTCTTCATCAAACCACTTCATCCCATATTTGCACATTTTCCAAAAGCAATAATGATGTGGATTAATCCATTATGCCCTGACAGCACGTTACATGACCATGTGCACAGGTGTGGAGGGTTACATACTCACAGGCAGTGTCCACAGAGAAGTCCTCACTCGAGGAAGACCCATAAGGAGTCTTCGCCATGCAGTTGTAAATTCCGTTGTCGCTGCGAGATAGGTTATCGAATATGAGAGTGTGTCCATCGTCGGACAGTCGAAGACTGTCTGAGTATGAGCTCCTGAGATTTGAAAATGAGGTTGAATTGTTCGCTACGATGTGTCCATCTCTCTTCCATGCCACTCTTGCACTTTTGGGAGAAACATTTCTGCATTCGAGGGAGAGGTTGGACCCCATCTGCATTCCATATGTGCTGGGTTTTATGAATGGCTTGGATGCTGCGGGAAGGCATGAGGTCAGAGGACAATGACAGAAACAAAGAAAGGTAGACAAAGTCAGAATTAGAAGGTAAGTTCATCTTGTATTTCAATCTCTGCAGTAATTGGAACCATTTTGGAAGGAACTTCTTTGTTAAATGTCATATTGCTTATGTTACCTCAACACAAACATTGGACTCAGGTCACTTTCCATTAATTTGTCTCAATTTATTTGTCTTTAGTGTCGTCCTGACAAATTATCTTGTTACATTTCAATAACGTGTGTGTAACTGGATGTTAGTGAAACTGTGTATAAAATTTGAAAAGTAAAATATCTCACGGAGAAGTTCCAAGAAAACTGGTTCACTCTGGTCTCCGTCTACTTCGCAAGTGTAGTTTCCTGTGTCCTCTCGAGAAACGGGAGAGATTTTCAGCTTGTCCGAAAACGTCTCCTTGTTGCTTGTGTTGTCCTTTTTCCACTCTACATGTGAATATCTGGGTATGTCATCACAAATGAGAGTGACTGCAGATGGAGCGTCATTTTCCATCCGGACCTTTGGAGCGGCTAGGGAGAGGAAATGAGGGAATGTAATAAATCCCAAGGAACACCAGTGCATTGACATTTTAATCGCCTTAACATCCCTTATCGCACTTTCTTTCTAATTACCTCTTTACAAATAACCTTGTCACTCTCTTTCGAGTGTAACCTGGCCCACCACCCTCTATACTCCTGTCTCACCTCTGCGTCTTCTTTTTTTTTTGTCTCCCCTTACCTTCACCTGCTGTCCACCTACCTATTACCTTGAAATCATTTTTGTGGCTTTTTTTGTCTTTTTGCATCCTAAGCCACCACCACCACTGCTCCTCACGTTTCATCTTCCCTTCTTTAGTTTCACCACACATCTTAGCTGCTGCTCCCAACAAGGCCTCATTCAGGTTCCTCACTTCCCTTCGATCCCTTCCTTGCAGCCTGACTTTGCATAGTCCAACCAAACTCTGCCTCGAAACTGACCACATGAGCAGCCTGTAACATCCACACCCTAATGTCTTTATTCTTGTTCCCATTTTGATATCTCCCGTTCTGGAGCAGCTTCCAATTTAACATCAGCTATGCTGGCTCACTGGAAACCCCATCCGATACCCGTCTCTCTGCCTCCATCAAGAGGGAATAATCGATCAGTTTCCTGTATAATCCACTTTTAAAGACGTCCTTATATGTTCTTCCCTCTTACCAAAACCTTAATCCATCCCAATCCTCTGCTGTCTCTAAAAATTATTCTTCCTCCCTGATTTCTGGTCCCATAGCATTCATCACCACGTCCTCCTTGATAACCGCCCATTTCAAGAACCAAAACGTTCAAGCCATGCTCATTCAAATAACCTTCACAAACCACTCCATCACATTCTGGTAAAACCTTTCAGCAGGTTCTCCACACCTTTCCAGCTATTCTGGTGTCGCACCTGAGGTACACATCCTGAAATGATATTCAACAAATCCCCCTCAACAATCACCTTCACCTATTTCGGTCTCTCACTCAACCTGACAACATCCACCACCTGTTGTGCCAACATCCTATCCAAAACCACACCTTGATTCTTACTGCGCTTCTCCCCACGACAGAGAACATTGAATCCCTCACCGAGTACATTCGCTCATACCACGGAATGATAATAATCCATGTTCTGACTCGGACTGATTACAAAAAATGATCTTATCTTATGCATTTTGTGATTGTCACCAACGTAACCACATGATAGATGCGGCCACATAATACAGGTTATAACACGTAACAGAATCCTGTTTGCCTTCTTTCTTTTTAGGGTAGCGACAGACAAATCAGTGTGTGAGTATATATTGTTATGGATCTGGTCTTGGGAGTACAATAGGAATGGATTAGACGAGTTGTTTCCTCGTACATATTCATGTAAATGTGTAATTCCCGTTTGTAACAAAACGTATCATGCATGTGTTTAGAAAGATCTAGTCCCCCACCACCCACCCACTCCGTGCTAAAGCTGTTCCAGTCAGTGTCTCGCCGCAGTTGTTGTGTTTAGAGACTCTGATTCATGCCAAATTTGTCCAGTGGACGTGGAGAACTTTTTATCCCATACCTACAGAGTGGCATGACAGTTTCCAGTCTGTCTGTCCCTCTGTACCTGGGCAGGGCATCAAATCAAATCACCACCATTTTTTTGCTCAGTGTCAGTTGTCAGGCCTCACAGGCCTTTTGTGTACACGGATCACCAAGTTGCGTGTGTCGGCTGTTGTTACGTAGTGGGTGTACGTGTGGATTCTTGGAGAGACGAGTGCTTCTTGAGAATAATAAGGGAAGTGGTGTGTTTGTGGAGTCCCGGGTTTTGATTTTATTAACAATTTTTTTTTAATTTCCCATGCTTTGAGGCCTCATCAAAGCTAAACCCTGAAGGACTATCTCACAATTTATTCTCGTCATTTTTTTGTGATTTCATTTTTGACTGTCACTGACTTAGCTTAAGAATCTTGAGAAAAATCGGACAAAATTAGACGTTTTTAGACAAAAATAAAATAAAATGCATTTTAACTGTTTGTGTTTCTGTTGGCCATGATTGTAATCTCAGGGAAACGTGCGGTTGCCCACAATCGTGATCCGTTTCTTTGTTCAACAATTTGTATTGTTTGTCCTACTTGCTGGTATCTGGGCATGGTGCACATTGTTGAGGGACTTATCGGGACTTTCCATGAACCACGCGCATGTGTCGGTCGACCCAGTGAATACCTCATCGAAAGACTCACCAATCCTGTCGACCATTTGAATCCCAAGAAACTGACTTTTTTGCATTGGACGGTGTTGGAAAGATTACCACACAATGTGGTGTGTATAAAAGATCTTCAATGTGACTGACTCCCAAATATTGTAAGTTTGTTTTGGTTTGTATTTTGCATAATCTGAGTCATGATATGACTGAAACATAAAATAACTTTTTTTTTTTTTTTTTTTTTTAAACAATCATTGATAAAACTGAGTGAGGTAATGCTGATTTTGGTTATGAAAAATTATCGTTTATAGTCTTAGCTTTTACCGAATATATAGTTTGTGTGAAAAATGTGGAGAACTCATTCACAATACACAATAACAAACATTTTGTTTTATTCAGTGTGGCTGAAAAAATACTATATTTTAATATTACATACTGCAAAAATACCATATTTTAATATGACATACTTAAAAATACCATGTTTTAATATTATATACTCAAAAATACCATATTTTAATATCACATACTGTAAAACTACCATTTTAATATGAATCACTCAAAAATACCATATTTTAATATTACCTACTGCAAAAATAACATATTTTAGTATGACATACTTAAAAATACCATGTTTTAATATTATATACTCAAAAATACCATGTTTTAATATCACATACTGTAAAACTACCATTTTAATATGAATCACTCAAAAATACCATATTTTAATATCACATACTGTGAAACTACCATTTTAATATGAATCACTCAAAAATACCATATTTTAATATTACCTACTGCAAAAATAACATATTTTAATATGACGTATATAAAAATACCATGTTTTAATATTATATACTCAAAAATACCATGTTTTAATATCACATACTGTAAAACTACCATTTTAATATGAATCACTCAAAAATACCATATTTTAATATCACATACTGTAAAACTACCATTTTAATATGAATCACTCAAAAATACCATATTTTAATATTACCTACTGCAAAAATACCATATTTTAATATGACATACTTAAAAATACCATGTTTTAATATTATATACTCAAAAATACCATGTTTTAATATCACATACTGTAAAACTACCATTTTAATATGAATCACTCAAAAATACCATATTTTAATATTACCTACTGCAAAAATACCATATTTTAATATGACATACTTAAATATACCATGTTTTAATATTATATACTCAAAAATACCATGTTTTAATATCACATACTGTAAAACTACGATTTTAATATGAATCACTCAAAAATACCATATTTTAACATGACATACTTAAAAATACCATGTTTTAATATCACATTTTAATATTGCATACTGCAAAAATACCATATTTTAATATGAATCACTCAAAAATACCATATTTTA
The DNA here is from genome assembly GCF_056783735.1 of Eptatretus burgeri. NCBI lineage: Eukaryota > Metazoa > Chordata > Myxini > Myxiniformes > Myxinidae > Eptatretus > Eptatretus burgeri. The sequence goes on along the minus strand of NC_140976.1, from coordinate 7,955,238 downwards.
ATATTACCTACTGCAAAAATACCATATTTTAATATGACATACTTAAATATACCATGTTTTAATATTATATACTCAAAAATACCATGTTTTAATATCACATACTGTAAAACTACCATTTTAATATAAATCACTCAAAAATACCATATTTTAATATTACATACTGCAAAAATACCATGTTTTAATATCACATACTGTAAAACTACCATTTTAATATGAATCACTCAAAAATACCATATTTTAATATGACATACTTAAAAATACCATGTTTTAATATCACATTTTAATATGACATACTGCAAAAATACCATATTTTAATATGACATACTCAAAAATACCATGTTTTAATATTACATACTCAAAAATACCATGTTTTAATATTACATACTCAAAAATACCATGTTTTAATATTACATACTCAAAAATACCATGTTTTAATATTACATACTCAAAAATACAATGTTTTAATATCACATACTGTAAAACTCCCATTTTAATATCACTCACTCAAAAATACCATGTTTTAATATCAGGTCAGGTCAGGTATAGGAGCATGTGCCAGAACAGCGCGTCGCTGCGTCCACTTTACGCCGGTAATCCAGGGGCCTCCGTCTGGTCATCCCCCAGGCAGATGCCAGGCCCAACCCCATCTCCTTGAGATGATGGTCAACCTGCTGCAACCACGAGGCACGTGGTCGGCCCACTGGCCTCCTCCACTCATGAGACTCCCTCGCTGAGAGAATCTGGTGAGCAGGATCAGCGTCAGGAAAACGAGCCACATGTCCATACAGCCGCAACTGACGCTCACGGACTATGCAGGTAACAAATCTCATCCGAGTTTCTCTCAGCAACCGCTCGTTGGACACAAAATCTGACCAGCGATAGCCAAGGATTCTCCGAAGAGACCTGGTACCAAAGGAATTAAGTCTCCGTCTCAGATCCTTGGTCAGAGTCCAAGTCTCGCATCCATAGAGCAAGACTGGAAGTACTAAGGACCTGAAGACTCGGACTTTCGTCCTCCCGCACAGGTACCGGCAGCGCCACACCCCATGATCCAGTGAATCCATGACTCCCCAGGCCCGGCCCAGACGTCTATTGACCTCTGACTCGCAGCCAGCAGAGACATGAATATCACTGCCAAGGTAAGTGAATCTCTCCACGACCTCAACATCCTCACCACAAACAGACACAGACAGGACAGCAGCATCAAAGATGTCACCGAAAGCCTGGATCTTAGTTTTGACCCAAGAAACCCATAATCCCAGCGGCTCCGACTCCTCATTCAGCACCTCGAGGGCCCCCAAAAGGATGTCTAAAGTCTCCGCAAAGATGACTGCATCATCTGCAAAAGCAAGGTCCGAGATCTTGACATTCCCAAACGATGCACCGCAACTTGATCTCTCCGACATCCTCCCTAAAATCCAGTCCATACAAGTGCTGAAAAGTGTGGGGGCCAGTACACATCCCTGACAAACTCCAGTAACAACTGGAAATAAGTCAGAGATGGTACCACCACACTTCACAGCACTCTCAGTACCAGAGTAGAGTTCAGACATCGGATCGATCAGTTTTGGTGGCACCCCACGAAGACCAGGAATACTCCAGAGCACATCCCGATTCACTGAATCGAATGCTTTACAGAGATCAACATAGGCTGCGAGCAGCCCCTGCCGAAACTCTCGTCTGCGTTCGGTGAGGACACGAAGGGCAAGGATACGGTCAATCGTTGACCTCTTTGGTGTAAAGCCTGACTGCTCTGGATGCTGGTGCTCAAGCAGATGGTGGCGAACCCTATCAAGAATTATCCGAGCAAAGACCTTGCCTGGCAATGAGAGCAGCGTCACCCCTCGGTAGTTGTTGCAATCTTGACGATCACCCTTCCCTTTCCAGAGAGGGACAACAAGGCCCCTCTTCCAGTCAGTTGGGATGATGCCTGTGTTCCAGGCAGAGCACAAAACTGCATGCAACGACACGAGTGCAGCATTTCCACCAGCCTCGAGAAGTTCGGCATGGATGCCACAGATCCCTGGAGCTTTGCCCCGTTTCAACTTGTTCACCGCAGCCCGTGTTTCCACAAGCGAAGGTGGACCACAGTTGATTCGAGGGTCAGCAACAGGGATTGTAACACCCTTGACGTCCAACTCGACAGCTGGGGGATCAGCCTGGTACAACCGCTCAAAGTAACCGGCCCAGCGGGCCTTCACTTCAGACTCCTCTGTCAAGAGCCTACCACTCTCTGCTCGAACTGCAGTGCTCCGAGGGATGGGCTTGGATGAACGTAATGCGCGAATTCCCCTGTAAGCGGGACGAGAATCACCTGTCCACAGGTGATGCTCTACCCCCTCACAGATTCCTCGCACATAGGCCTCCTTGTCCACCCTCAGTGCACGTACAGTTTTACGCCTCAGCTCCCTGAACAGCTCAGCTCTGCCATTCAGCCTGGCACTGCGACTCTGGTCAATGGTATCCAGTGTCCCTTGAGAGACAAAATTCTTCTTTGCCCTGCGGTGAGCTCCAAGACATCCACCGGCAACAACAAGGACGGTGGTCTTGAAGGCGCTCCACAACTCTTCAGGACCCCCCAAAGCACCCAGACCCCCCAAGTGTCGACTCAGCCTGTTCGCAAACTCCTCAGCTACTCTCTCATCCCTGAGCTTGCCAACATCCAGCCTAGGCTGGGATGGTACCATTCTCCAGGAATTAAGGTGCAGCTTTAGAGTTGCTACAACAAGCCTGTGGTCAGTATTGAGGAACTGAGCACTCCGGTAGACCCTGCAGTTCTGGATCATCCTCCAACGACCGTCAATGAGGACATGGTCAATCTCCTTTGCCACACCACCAGCGTTGGAATACCAAGTCCAGCGATGAGCTTGTGGGTGCTGAAACCATGAACCAGCCACCCTAAGTCCATGACTTCTTGCAAAGTCAAGGAACTTAGTGCTATTCTGGTTCATAGTTCCTGACCCATGGGGACCAACATACACCTCATAACCATCCCTATCAGTTCCAGTCGATGCATTGAAATCCCCCAATACTAGAAGTGTATCTCGTCTGGGGCACTGATCAACCACAGACTCGAGTGTGGCGTAGAATGCATCCTTCACGGTGAGATCACTCGCCTCAGTTGGAGCATAAACAGAGACCAGGGAAATGACACCCAAGGAGTGACGAATCCTTAATCTCATAATACGCTCGTTGACCGGTGTTACCTCGATTATCATTGGGGTCAGCTTATTGCACACAGCTGCAGCAACTCCTTGGGTATGGTAACCATCAGAGCGACCAGACCAATAGTAGGTGTAACCACCCACTATTATCTCGCCGCAATCCGGTCTCCGAACCTCAGAGAGAGCTGCAATCCCGATGTCCAAACGCTTGAGCTCAGATGATAACAGAGACAGGTGATCATCCTCTCTTAGGGATAGGACATTCCAGGCACCCACCCAAAGGGACCGCCTCAGGTTAACCCAAGGAGACCGCCGTCTGGTGGACGAAACCTCAGCACCACTCCGACACACTCTCCCGCAATCTGACCCAGGGATGTTACCCCGTGGTTTCCCTCCTATCATCAAAGATTGGGGGTCCCGAAAGCTTTGCCCCAATCCCGTCATCCAGTGAGCTGCCCTGCGAAGGGAAGCTGCACAGGAGGTACTCCCACGGAGTGGGTTTTCAGATTTCTTTGCGTTTTTGTGTTTTGCGGAATGAAGGGTTTTACGGTGGCCGGAGTGCAAATCCTGCCACCAACCTCCTAATAAGAAGTAACCCAACTGCAGGAGGACGTCCGCAGACACAGTTGGGCACTAGATATGGATGACTGTTGGCTCACAAGGAGCTCCTCCGCCCTTTGACAGGTTTTGTTTTTAATCCTGCTGGGTGTCCATATCCAAACACCCTCCTCCCCAGAAAACCTGGTTGGGGAGACGGTTTAGTCGCCGACAACCCGACCATGGAACAGGTTAGTACAGGTTTACATGGTACCTGTAGCAGGTCACAGATCGAACCTGACCTGACTTTAATATCACATACTGTAAAACTACCATTTGAATATTACTCACTCAAAAATACCATATTTTAATATTACATACTGCAAAAATACCATATATTAATATTACATACTGCAAAAATACCATATTTTAATATTACATACTCAAAAATACCATGTTTTAATATCACATACTGTAAAACTACCATTTTAATATTACTCACTCAAAAATACCATGTTTTAATATCACATACTGTAAAAATACCATTTTAATATTACTCACTCAAAAATACCATATTTCAATATTACATACTGAAAAAATAACATATTTTAATATTACATACTGCAAAAATACCATATTTTAATATGACATACTCAAAAATAGCATATTTTAATATTACATACTCAAAAATACCATGTTTTAATATCACATACTGTAAAACTACCATTTTAATATGAATCACTCAAAAATACCATATTTTAATATTACCTACTGCAAAAATACCATATTTTAATATCACATTTTAATATTACACACTGCAAAAATACCATATTTTAATATCACATTTTAATATTACATACTGCAAAAATACAATATTTTAATATCACATTTTAATATAACATACTGCAAAAATACCATATTTTAATATCACATTTTAATATTACATACTGCAAAAATACCATATTTTAATATTACATACTGCAAAAATACCATATTTTAATATCACATTTTAATATTACATACTGCAAAATTACCATATTTTAATATAACATACTCAAAAATACCATGTTTTAATATTACTCACCCAAAAATACAATATTTTAATATTACATACTGCAAAAATACCATTTTTAGCTCGCCTGTTCGAAGAACAGAGAGCTATAGCGATACCCCCGGCGTGAGCGTCAGCGTGAGCGTGAGCGTGAAAATGTTAAATTTTTTTATAACGGAAAAACTCCTAGACGGATTTCGACGAAACTTGGTGGGGGGGGGGGGTTAGGTATGTTCCAAGGATCATGCCATTAAATCTTGGACTTGGTCCCCCCCCAAAAGAAATTGTTAGAGAATTTTTTTTTGCATTTCTACATGTTTTAAGTGATTTTCAACCCCTCCCCCAAAAAAGTCCCCCCCCAAAAAAAAAATTGTTAGAGAAAAAAAAAATTTTTTTTTTGCATTTCTACATGTTTTAAGTGATTTCCAACCCCCCCAAAAAAAATTGGTAGAGAAAAAAAAATTTTTGCACCTTTTTTTTCAACAAAATTTCGATTTCTTTTTTTTTGCATTTCTACATGTTTTAAGTGGTTTCCAACCCCCCCCCCCACCCCAAAAAAAATGTTGGAGAAAAGAACTATAACTCTGTCAGCACTGTTGACATCATATTTAATGAATAAGATATAAGGTTCACTTGAGTGACCCAGCAGTATTGGCGGCGGAGGTTTTGCACTCTCCTGAGTGCTCCCACTCTCGTTTCCTTTCTAATGTTTTGATCTATCACACTATTTTTTATACGCCCGATATATATATATATATATATATATATATATATATATATATATATATATATATATATATATATATATATATATATATATATATATATATGTTGTTCGTCTTTCAGCTGCTCCCGTTAGGGGTCGCCACAGCGGATCATCCGTTATGATCTGCATACTGATTTGGCACAGGTTTTACGCTGGATGCCCTTCCTGACGCAACCCTGGTCGCCTCTTACGACACAGGGATCAGGATTTGGGTTTCGCCATGATTCCGGGCTGCTCTACACCCTGCCCAGTGCAGAGCCCCGTCCTCAAGCGATCCTCCAACCCAAGCCTCCGAGTAGCCGGATTACAGGCGCACGCCACTACGCCCGGTATATATATATATATATATATATATATATATATATATATATATATATATATATATATATATATATATATATATATATATATATATATATATATATATATTGTTGCGGTCTTCGCGCCCGCCGGCGTGCGGACGGCCACGTAACTCGAATCGCGGCACGTCGCCCACCGGACGGACAATCAGTCGTGACCCTCTCGGACTAACGCCGGGGAACCAGTCACGGGTGGACCTTTCGATCTCACCGCGATCGAGCCAATCAGCCCCGCGTGGGATAGGGTTGCTCGCCGGGTCGACCTACCTAAGTACCCACGCGGAGGGTAGACCGGGCGTCGCACCTCGCCGCAGGTCGACTTCGGACACGGGCCATAGCGACCCGTTCCGTACTATCAGAATAACCGGCGGTGTTATCGTCGACCTCGACGGTTCGATTAATTATGGGCGTACTCAGCCCACTACCAACCCTTTACGTGAAGCAAGATATGAGGGTTCAATGGGGGGAAAAAACGAAGCGAGCGGGAGAACAGTTCAACAATAAAGCACATTTATTCGCGGCACACGGGAAGCACACAAATACAATTCCACCAAATGCACACACAAAAAAAAGAAAACACAATTCCATTTACACGAAAAGCAAACATAAAAGTGAAAACACAGTGCAGATATATAACCGACTACCGAGCACACGGCAACACTTATACAATTCTACTTCACAGACGGCGCCGACAACACATACCCAAAACCAAGGAAAGAACATCCCTCAAGAATGAGGCAGGCCTGAGGCCGAGACCGGGTCGGGCCTACCCGTCTGGTGATGAGACGCGGAGCGGCGATGGCCCCGCAACCCGCGGGCCTCGTGGACAGTGCCTGGTAGGGGGTGGGAACGGGGCCCCCTTGGTCGCACTATCTCAGCGCGGGGGGAAACAGGAGGGGGTTGCTGATGCTCGGGGTATAGAGGAGCTTTATTATCCCTGGTGTGCGTCTCCACCTCGGCCAGGTCGCGCTGCCGGCCTCCCTCGGGCATGCAGCTCCTGGCACCGGCGCGAGCACCCCCTCGTCCGACTCTCTTCAGCTTCTCCAGCCACTGCAGCCCGGGCTCCAGTCTTCCACACTGCGTCCCCTCCGTTCCGACTCCTTCTCGTTCTCGACTCCTTCTCGTTCTCGTTCTCCTTTGCGACTCTCTTCTTCCTCGTTCCGACTTCTTACTACCCTTTTGCTGAGCGAACACCGTCCTTTTATCCCCCGTAACTTCGCCTTTGACCCCCTCCCTTTGACCTTTCAACTCGCTCCCCATTGGCCCGACAAAAAGTGGGCGTGAAGGCTTTGATCCACAAATTTGCATATATCGATCGCCCTGGGGGCGGGGCCAGTCGCCCCTCGCTCACCGATTGGACGGCAAAAAGTGGGCGTGTGTCGTTTTCGATCCGTTTTGAAGCAGAAAATCCGTGATTTTGTACACGCTGTTCAACGTGCGCCCTACACGAGTCAGCATCGGTGCCCATGAGTGGCGCGAGATGACGGTGATGAGATGGTGGCGCGGTGCGTCGGTAGAGGTCAGGGAGGCTGGGGTGAAGCGGCGTTGTGGTTGGTGGATGTTGTTGTGGTTGTGATGGTGGCGATTGGTCCAAAAATAAAAGATAGTAAAAGAAAAACGGCTATCCTGAAGAGTCGCAGCACGTATAAATGACATGTATTCCCACTAGACAACGGGTTTGGGCCTAACTACACATGCACTTACCGAGATACCTCACCTAAGGGACCTGAATGGTGGTTTGCGAATCTGGTAACCACAACACTACCCCCTTCCCTTTTTACAGACTCGTCCCGAGTCGTCAAATTTTCGTGTGCCATCATGTGTAGTTTTCCCCTAGTACACTTTACCTACGGATCCCTGAGTGCGACATTCATGGTATTCGTGTCCCCAAAATAAATAACCTGAGGGCTGCGTAACTACCTAAACAAACTCACTCACACGGACGACTTAAATAAAATTGCCGGCGCTAAGACATACATGCCGGGGCGCACTCATATGTACAGTACATCTTAACCTTAACTTACAAATCTTACACTAAACCATGGCCCAGGATCATTGAACTCTGCAAAAGAAAGCAGTTAGCAGGGAGCCAGGCTGCCCACATGCAGTCTCTGACTCAAACAATGCAGGTGACAGGGAACGTGGCTGGCTGCTCACACGCAGTCCAAGGCCTTCCCTTTTGAACTGAACTCAGTGAACCACAACGGTGCTTGGGCTGCACAACGCAGTCTCCGTGCCAGCTCAAGTGGCACACGCAATGAGCACAACGAATGGATGCATGAACGGTTTGAACTGAATGCAGTGAACCACAACGGTGCATGGGCTGCACAAACGCAGTCTCCGTGCCAGCTCAAGTGGCACACGCAATGAGCACAACGAATGGATGCATGGACACAAACACGGTGCACGGGCCGCCACTGCAGGCCCGTGTTGTAGCTACCAACAGGGCAGTTCTTGCAGCTTGCAAACTGTTGCTTTTACGATCCTGGCGCACATGGAAATGAACAGGGGGGGGCAAAGCAAAATTGAGCGGGGCTGGTGAACGTGGGCAGTGGGCATGGCATGGCAAAGGCAAGCAGGCAAACACAGCCCGCAGAAGAAGGCCGCTGCAGGCAAACTCAGCCCACAGACGAACTGGCCGGCACAGGCCTCGAAGAAAAAAAACCGCTAGCAGATGAACTGGCAGGCACAGGCCTTGCAGCACACAGCTGCCGATGAGGTTGGCCCGGCCTCCGCCTTGAGTAAAACACGGCCAGCCGATGAAGTGAAGTGGCCAGCCTTTGCCGTTCAGTGGAGGTTGGTGGAGGGAGTGCGGTGGTGCTGGCCACTCGGAAGGGCGGGCTCGGACCTACCTACCTGTCTCCCTCCCAACTATAAGCCTTTGCCTGTCACTGTACATACCCACTCCCTTAATTTGTGAAAAACCAATTTAGCCCCAACTTATTTTTTTTGTTGTTTTTATTCTTACTCCCCCACTATAAATCGTCCCCTAACCCCCTTTATCGTCCTTGTTCGGCTAACCTATCCTGTCACCTAGCCTACTCCCAACCCCTACGTTCCCTTCCCCGAGGAGTAAGGGAGAGCTAACGTCCTGTGCCGAGGCCATGAAGCCACAGAATGGCCTCCCCAGAGTTCGGCGATCTAACCCAAAGTGGGTCCAGTGGCCCACAACGAGAGCGAGGGGATGGATGGTGCGGAGGGGTACATCTCCTAATCTACCCTAACCATTTAACAGTTAAACTACCCCGGGGCTTTCAACAAGCGCCTCTCGCTTAAACTATTGGTTCTAACAACCCAGATTCCCGTCGCCTGTGTTGGTGTCCTCACAATTTCGGGCCTCGCCCCCAATTTTCTCTCCGTGCCCTCCACACGGTCTCCTGGCTTCAGGACACGTGGCTCCCTTTGGCAGGCACGACCCTCTGCCCGAATCTCCGCTATGGCACCCCCGGGCACTACACTGCCTCCGAGCCTACCAGCTCCCTAACACCGAGTGCCCCCATAACACCTCCCTGAAACGCACACGTGGCAGGCCGGCCTCCCGGGCCCCTTTCCGAGGGTCACCCGTGCCCACAGCACTGCCCACGCGGCTAATGGCGCCCGGGCCCCCGCACCAAGCAGGCGCACCCGTGCCCACTACTCTATCCCGGCCCCCATGGGCCGCAGCCTACCGCGGCCGACTAGCCTGGTGCCCGGGGTACCCACTCAGCGATACTCACCTTTCGCAGCCACGCTCCCAAGCCCGTCAACAGGGCTCCTGCACCCCTCCAAATGGGTCTCGAGCCTACTTTCCCACCAACAACAAAACGACCTCCATTTTTCAATTTGACTAACCCAGCTAACTCACTTTATACTGACCCCGGGGTCCCTTGGGCGGGAGTCACTCCTCCCCCAATCACTCATCGCACCATGCATTCCCCATTCCTCCCACTCACACAGACCCGCTGGCCTCACTCACTCAACAAGTACTCACCTCACAACTCACCAACTCTTCAACACACACACCGCTGAACTCTGCCATCCTCCTAACTACATCCCCTAACTAACTCGTGCTCCCACGTCGTCCCTTAAACTATAGCACGTTCCTTTTAACACTACGTAGCTAAACTACGTCCCCTCTACACACTCACAAGTCTGTCACTGTCTCCAAATAAATCATTTTATTTCCCAACCTAAATCTGGCTACAATCCCTCTACCTAATCCATTCCACGGACCCCATGAGGACTTACCCCTGCCCCATGAAGTCGGTCTAACTAAGCTAACCCTTCCCCCTAACTAGTTTCCATCCTGTGCCCAGGGTAAGGGGGTCTTTCACCCCTTGCCCAGGAATCCTGTACACCCGAAAGTGAGGCTTGCTTTTTTTTTTTTTCCATGCGCAGCACCTGCGCGGCAACTCAGAGCTCGCGCACTTTGCACCTGCCCGTGACGTCATGCAGCTGCACGTGTTCCTCGTCCCTCCTTGGACGGGACCATCCGGCAGAGATACCCCTCCTGCCGGATTCCAACCCCACGTGCAGCCATGGCGTCACCGTGCGCAAAAAAGAAACACAAGCCCCACGTCTCGAGGGGTTTCCCACGCGAACACATGTGCTTTGCCCGTTGGAGCTGAACACACACGATCGCGTGGAGAACCCGTCCGGTCCAAATCCATTTACCTGCCTAAACTTTGTCCGTCCGCGGGATCGGCAAATCCACCGCGTGCGTTTCCGGACCGGGACTTCACTCTCGCAAGCGAGCACGTGGTGGTCTCGTGCGTTGCACAGCACGAACCGCGTGCTCACTGCTGGGTGAACCCGGCACGGTCCGCGAAACAACTACAGCCGCTACTCGGCTTTCTTTCCTCACATGTCGCCTTCGTCGTCGCCATTCAACCCACGCACACCTGCGTGTTACGACGCACACAGTCCACTCCATCACATTCACACCGGGAGACGCGGCTGCGTGCTCCCGCATGCCAACCGACATCTCCCTCTCATACCGCTCTCTCACACACACGGTCTCCCTTACACACAGCGACCTTGCACACGGCCGTTCACTCACGCGTGCGGGGGCACTCACCCGCGGTGCCTCACTCGCACTCCGTGCCTCATCCACACACGCGGGGGCACTCACCCGCGGTTCCTCATCCACACACGCGGGGGCACTCAACCGCGGTGTCTCATCCATACTCCGTGCCTCACTCATACACGCGGGGGCACTCAACCGCGGTTCCTCATCCATACACGGCGTGCTGGGAAGCACACACTCCGGCACACTCGCCACCACACCACTCACACACGGGGTCGCTTCCACACACGGGGACGCACTCACACCTTGCACCACACACACAGGGACAACCACACTGGGGATTTGTGTCCCCACAAGGGTCTCCGGGGCCTCTATACCCCCCAAGCTCTCCGTGCACCTGTCCACAGCACCCGTCCCCTCAACCTCGCAAAGCACGACCGAACTCACCTGGTCGTGACTCACCTCAAGGGGGCATACTCCCTCCCCTCGGTCCTGGAGGAGGCCATCCAGCTGCTCGCACTGGGTCTCTACACAGTCCGCCAGCTCACCCCCATTGTCCTCCACTACCTCCGTGTGTGTGTGCGCGTCACTCACCCCGTCTTCATCGTGCAGTCTTCCCTCAATTTTTTCTGTCTCCCGTGTCTCTATACATTTTCTCTCCTGGTTCCTTTTTTCTGTCTCTTCCTGGTTCCTTTTCCTTTCCCATCTGAGTCGTTCTTTCTCTCTGAGCCCCATTAGCTGTTCGTTCTCCCTCCGTTTTAGTTGTTCAATTTCACACTCATAGTGTTGTTTTCTTTCCCACTGTTCCCCCTGCTCTTTGTTTTCCAATCTCATCGTTTCTTTCAATTGGCTCATTTCCTTCCTGTGTTTCATTCGCTGTTCTCTCACGACTCTTCCTCGTTTCCTCTCCTGTCCTTCCTTCTCCAGTTTCATGGTTTGCTTCATTTGGTTAATCTCCTGTTTGTGTTTCATTCGCTGTTCTTTGTCCATCTCGTACTCCAGCCTCAGCTTTTCTTTCAATTGGTCAACCTCAGATTCATGTTCTTTTTGTTTTCTATTCCATTGTTCCTCTCGTTCTTCCCTCTCCAATCTCGTTGTGTCCTTCAATCTCCTGATTATTCCTTCCTGCTTCATTCCTTGCTCCTTTACTTTCTCCTCGTATTCAAACCTATTTTTTTTCCTTTTGTCGTTCAGTTTCAAATTCATACTCTTTCAGTTTTCTATTCCACTGTCTTTCTTGTTCCTCCTTCTGCAATCTCGTCATTTCTTTCAACTGACTGATTTCTTTCTCCTGTCTCATTCGTTCTTCCTTCATTACTCTTTCTTGTTCCTCATTCTTTAGTCTGGCCTTCGCTTCCAGCTGTTCGATCTGTGCAGTGTGGTTTCTTAAGTTTCATTTTCCGTTCTCTTCCTTTCCTCTTTTAACACTCTCAGTTCGTTTTGTAGTTCCCTCTCTTTGTTTTGGTGTTTCTGTAACTCAGAAACTTTCTTTTCCAATTCCTTTCTCATCTCCGCACACTCAGACTTTGCTTTGGCTTCTAACTGTTCTTCCGGCTTGCGCTTGTGGTTTTCTACCCGTCTTCCCAGTTCCTCTGTCTCCGTTTTCCCTCCAGTCCCAGCTTATCAACTCTCTTCATGTCTTGAAGTCTTTTGTCACACTCCACCGTTTCGACCTTCAATCCCTCCTCTGTCTCCTCCTGGCTTTCTTTTAATTTTTCTAATACCTTCTTTACCTCGTGTCTCGTCTTACACGTCTCCCAATTATTTTCTCGCCCGCCCCGACCGCGGGCCTGACAGCCGTTGCACTCCCCCCAGCTCGTTCGTCCCAGCACGTGGCAGCGCCATTTTCTCGCCCGTGGTCCGCGTTTCGCTCCTCGCCATTGCCATAATGCCTGCCTGCAGGCCTATGCCCATGCTCTGCATCTCACCCCGCATTTCTTTCATTTGGTTTCGCTTCGAGTGCGTTTCCATCCATTTTTTTATTTTCCATTTGTTGCGTATTTCTCTTCATTTCGTTGTTCCTTTCTTTCATTTCGGCATTCCTGTAATCCAGTTTGTCATTTATGCTCTGCACGAAGTTCCATAACGTGCTGTATTGTCACCTGCCCTGGCCACTCCCACTGACTACATTTAGCGGTGGGGTTATAATAAAAAACCGACCAGATGAACTGCATCGATGCCTTTCCCAACCTTCTGGTACGGGTTTCTCTTGCACGGTGATCTCGTCTGAGCCATGGATTCTACATTACTATTACACATACCTAATCCACCCGGCACCCGCTCGCCTTGAGACGCCATCTTGCTTCTCGTGAAGGGTTAATTTAGCTCGCTCGTAATTTGGAGGGAATCGGGGGTCGCTTCTCTCACCCTGGACCGATTCCCGTGAATTTAGGCCGGAGACAGGAGAGCCCGTTTTCCTGTTCTCCGATACCAGTGCCGCGAGGAGCGATGAATTTGTATCGCACGACCTGACACCAGTGTTGCGGTCTTCGCGCCCGCCGGCGTG